>NC_092091.1:81454840-81487340 GCF_045679555.1 Salvelinus alpinus | reverse complement strand
TAAAGTGAAATACAGGTGGTGTGAGCTTAGCATAACAAATTATTCATCCAGGACAGACAGACAGAGAGACAGACAGACAGGCAGATGGACAGGCAGGCAGACTGACAGAGAGACAGGTGGACAGACAAGCAGGCAGGCAGGCACACAGGCAGGCAGACGGACAGACAGACAGACAGACAGACAGACAGACAGACAGACAGACAGACAGACAGACAGACAGACAGACAGACAGACAGACAGACAGACAGACAGACAGACAGACAGACAGACAGACAGACAGACAGACAGACAGACAGAGTGTATTTGGTATGCTGCAGTGTTCAGCTAATTGTCCATTTAAACAGTGTTCCACCCAACCAGGCGTCATAATGCTGAATTCCATCTCCATGGTGATGGTGTCCATGTGTTTTGGGCCGGAGCTTAATCAACCTTATAGCCCAACACTAACGCACTACTGATGGTCAAAGTCCCAAAATGGCACACTTTTCCCTTGTGAACTCTGGTCAAAAGTAGTGCACTATGTAGGGAATATGGTGTCTTTTAGGATGCACGCCAATGCGTTATTTGTGTAGGGAAACGTAAAATGGTGGACGAGAGGCGATGCATAATTCATGGATGAACTCAATGTTTTAATCAGCAACCTGGATAGGGCCCCCCCCTCCCCCCCCCAACACACACAGACACACACACACCATTATGAGGGGAGTGTGAAGGCACGGTTCTCACAACCATGAAGAGATGAGTATTATCAAACCAAGTCTAAAGTCTTTAAGCCTGAAGCCCTGTGTCTGAGAGTGGATAGGGAGTGTGTGTGTGTGTGTGTGTGTGTGTGTGTGTGTGTGTGTGTGTGTGTGTGTGTGTGTGTGTGTGTGTGTGTGTGTGTGTGTGTGTGTGTGTGTGTGTGTGTGTGTGTGTGTGTGTGTGTGTGTGTGTGTGTGTGTGTGTGTGTGTGTGTGTGTGTGTGTGTGTGTGTGTGTGTGTGTGTGTGTGTGTGTGTGTGTGTGTGTGTGTGTGTGTGTGTGTGTGTGTGAAGGCTATGTAGAAAAACTGATGGGTGCAAAGTAAAGGGTGAGTGAAAGTGAGTGAAGAGAGAGAGATTAAAGAAAGAGCAGACATGAATCCTTTCACAGTTTCCCAGATGAAATTATAGTGAGAGGAGAGAGAGGGATATTAAGGAGGACATGAGATCTGCTATGAATACAACTGGAGAGGATGAATAAAGGAAACTGACGTCAGCCAAAGTGGAAGTTAAGGGAGGATAGAGAGGAGGTTAGAGGGGAGGTTAGAGAGATAGAAAGGAGGGTAGAAAGGAGGTTAGAGAGATAGAGAGGAGGTTAGAGAGATAGAAAGGAGGGTAGAAAGGAGGTTAGAGAGATAGAGAGGAGGTTAGAGAGATAGAGAGGAGGTTAGAGAGATAGAGAGATAGAGAGGTCAGAGAGATAGAGAGGAGGTTAGAGAGATAGAGAGGAGGTTATAGAGGAGCATAGAGAATAGAGAGGAGGTTAGAGAGGAGAATAGAGAATAGAGAGGAGGTTAGAGAGAGGAGAGAGATAGAGAGAGAGAGAGGTTAGAGAGATAGAGAGGAGGTTAGAGAGATAGAGAGGAGGTTAGAGAGGAGGATAGAGAGATAGAGAGGAGGTTAGAGAGGAGGTTAGAGAAGAGGTAAGAGAGATAGAGAGGAGGTTATAGAAGAGGTAAGAGAGATAGAGAGGAGGTTAGAGAGGAGGTTAGAGAGGAGGTTAGAGAGATAGAGAGAAGGTTAGAGAGGAGGTTAGAGAGATAGAGAGGAGGTTAGAGAGGAGGTTAGAGAGATAGAGAGGAGGTTAGAGAGGAGGTTAGAGAGATAGAGAGATAGAGAGAAGGTTAGAGAGGAGGTTGGAGAGACACGTGCACTCTATAACAAGCTGAGAGTACGTCTTCACATTGTAAACCATGTGTGTTCCCGGTAGTCACCCAGTCTGTGCACTCTATAACAAGCTGAGAGTACGTCTTCACATTGTAAACAACATGTGTGTTCCCGGTAGTCACCCAGTCTGTGCACTCTATAACAAGCTGAGAGTACGTCTTCACATTGTAAACAACATGTGTGTTCCCGGTAGTCACCCAGTCTGTGCACTCTATAACAAGCTGAGAGTACGTCTTCACATTTTAAACCATGTGTGTTCCCGGTAGTCACCCAGTCTGTGCACTCTATAACAAGCTGAGAGTACGGTCTTCACATTGTAAACCATGTGTGTTCCCGGTAGTCACCCAGTCTGTGCACTCTATAACAAGCTGAGAGTACGTCTTCACATTGTAAACCATGTGTGTTCCCGGCAGTCACCCAGTCTGTGCACTCTATAACAAGCTGAGAGTACGTCTTCACATTGTAAACAACCGTTTGTGTTCCCGGTAGTCACCCAGTCTGTGCACTCTATAACAAGCTGAGAGTACGGTCTTCACATTGTAAACCATGTGTGTTCCCGGTAGTCACCCAGTCTGTGCACTCTATAACAAGCTGAGAGTACGGTCTTCACATTGTAAACCATGTGTGTTACCGGTAGTCACCCAGTCTGTGTACTCTATAACAAGCTGAGAGTACGTCTTCACATTGTAAACCATGTGTGTTCCCGGCAGTCACCCAGTCTGTGTACTCTATAACAAGCTGAGAGTACGTCTTCACATTGTAAACAACCATGTGTGTTCCCGGCAGTCACCCAGTCTGTGCACTCTATAACAAGCTGAGAGAAAGTTATGAATGTGAGGTTGTGTGTGTGTGAGGTTAGAGAGGAGGTTAGAGTTTGTGTTTGTGTTTTGTTGTTAGTGTGAGGTTGAAGGCTAAAAGTGTGTGTGTGGTACGTCCCTCTGCTCAGTTGTTAGTGTGTGTGTGTGTGTGTGTGTGTGTGTGTGTGTGTGTGTGTGTGTGTGTGTGTGTGAGAGGGCTGCTTGGAAGGGAACATGCTGTCATGGCTGAGAGAGAGCCAAGCCTGTTTAAATTACCTTCTGGCTTCCAAGCCTCTCATCTGCAACCTGGCAACAACATTCACTACCACTTTCTCTCTCTCTCTCTCTCTCTCTCTGTCTCTCTGTTAAATTCACTACCACTTCTCTCTCTCTCTCTCTCCCTCTCTCTCTCTGTCTCTCTGTTAAATTCACTACCACTTCTCTCTCTCTCTGTCTCTCTGTCAAATTCACTACCACTTCTCTCTGTCTCTGTCTCTCTGTCAAATTCACTACCACTTCTCTCTCTCTCTCTGTCTCTCTGTCAAATTCACTACCACTTCTCTCTCTCTCTCTCTGTCTCTCTGTCAAATTCACTACCACTTCTCTCTCTCTCTCTCTGTCTCTCTGTCAAATTCACTACCACTTCTCTGTCTCTCTGTCTCTCTGTCAAATTCACTACCACTTCTCTCTCTCCCTGTCTCTGTCTCTCTGTCAAATTCACTACCACTTCTCTCTCTCTCTTTCTCTCTGTCAAATTCACTACCACTTCTCTCTCTGTCTCTGTCTCTCTGTCAAATTCACTACCACTTCTCTCTCTCTGTCTCTCTGTCAAATTCACTACCACTTCTCTCTCTCTCTCTGTCTCTCTGTCAAATTCACTACCACTTCTCTCTCTCTCTCTCTCTCTGTCAAATTCACACTCTCTCTGTCTCTCATTAACATATACTCTCTATCTTTCTCTCGTTAACCTCTAACGAGTCACAAACCCGGATCCGGGATCCCCCCCATCAAAAAAGCTGACTAGGGATATCATATAATAAAATGTTCATGAAATCACAAGTCCAAGACACCAAATGAAAGATACACATGTTGTGAATCCAGCCATCATTTCTGATTTTTAAAATGTTTTACAGCGAAGACACAATATGTAAATCTATTAGCTAACCACCATAGCAAAAGACACAACTTTTTTTTCCCACCATTTTTTTCCTGCATAGGTAGCTATCACAATTTCGACCAAATAAAGATATAAATAGTCACTAACCAAGAAACAACTTCATCAGATGACAGTCTGATAACATATTTATTGTATAGCATATGTTTTGTTCGAAAAATTTGCATATTTCAGGTATAAATCATAGTTTTACATTGCAGCCACCATCACAACTCTCACCAAAGCAACTAGAATAACTACAGAGAGCAACGTGAATTACCTAAATACTCATCATAAAACATTTATGAAAAATACACAGCGTACAGCAAATGAAAGACAAAGATCTTGGGAATCCAGCCAATATTTCAGATTCTTTAAGTGTTTTACAGCGAAAACACAATTTAGCATTATATTAGCTTACTACAATAGCCAACCACACAGCAGCATTGATTCATGCACGTTAGCGATAGCGAATAAACCAGCAAAAGATATACATTTTTTCACTAACCTTCTCAAAACTTCATCAGATGACAGTCCTATAACATCATATTACACAATACATATGTTGTTTGTTCGAAAATGTGCATATTTAGCGGCACAAATCGTGGTTATACAATGAGAATAGTAGCCAAGCTGCCAACAAAATGTCGGGAGAAATCTTGGGAGAAGCACCTAATCTAATCAATAACTAATCATAAACTTGACTAAAAAATACAGGTTGGACAGCAAATTAAAGATACATTAGTTCTTAATGCAACCGCTGTGTTAGATTTTTAAAATTAACGTTACTACGACATACAGCGTGCGCTAAAGCGAGACCGCACCGAAATTAATGGCGGAATAATAGTTTTACATTTTTCAACAGAACAACGAATTAACATCATAAATAGTTCTTACTTTTTGATGAGCTTCCATCAGAATCTTGTGCAAGTGGTCCTTTGTCCAGAATCATCATTGCTCGGTTGTAGATTGTTGTCTTCAACTTAGGAATTAGCAGCAAACATTAGCTATGTGGCCCAGACGTGCCCAACTCTTCATAACGCAGGACAAAGAAATATCCGAAAATCGCAATAAACTGATATAAACTGATATAACTCGGTTTAAAATAACTACATTATGATGTCTTTAACACCTATATCGAATAAAATCAGAGCCGGATATATCTAAGGCCTATAACGAGAGCTTTTCAGAATGCCATCCTGAGGTCTGTCTTGCGCCATGACGAACGTAGAAAAGAGCGCACCCCCGGTTCCAAGAGCCTTTATATGGCCTCAGATCTGCCTAGCAACACCATTCCAATTCTCACTGCTTACTGACATCTAGGGGAAATCGTATGCAGTGCATGTCGACTCATAGATTACATGCAATTTAATAAACTGACCCTGGAACAGAGCATCGATTTCAGATTTCTCACTTCCTGACAGGAAGTTAGCTGCAACTTGAGTTCTGTTTTACTCACAGATATAATTCAAACGGTTTTAGAAACTAGAGTGTTTTCTATCCAATAGTAATAATAATATGCATATTGTACGAGCAAGAATTGAGTACGAGGCAGTTTAATTTGGGAACGAATCTTTACAAAGTCGAAATGGCGCCCCCCTATTGACAAGAAGTTTTAACATATACTCTCTCTTTCTCTCATGGACTAGCAACGTTACTATACACATGTGGACTAGCAACGTTACTACACACATGTGGACTAGCAACGTTACTACACACATGTGGACTAGCAACGTTACTACACACATGTGGACTAGCAACGTTACTACACACATGTGGACTAGCAACGTTACTATACACATGTGGACTAGCAACGTTACTACACACATGTGGACTAGCAACGTTACAACACACATGTGGACTAGCAACGTTACTATACACATGTGGACTAGCAACATTACTACACACATGTGGACTAGCAACGTTACTACACACATGTGGACTAGCAACGTTACTACACACATGTGGACTAGCAACGTTACTACACACATGTGGACTAGCAACGTTACTATACACATGTGGACTAGCAACGTTACTACACACATGTGGACTAGCAACGTTACTACACACATGTGGACTAGCAACGTTACTACACACATGTGGACTAGCAACGTTACTATACACATGTGGACTAGCAACGTTACTACACACATGTGGACTAGCAACGTTACTATACACATGTGGACTAGCAATGTTACTACACACATGTGGACTAGCAACGTTACTAAACACATGTGGACTAGCAACGTTACTACACACATGTGGACTAGCAACGTTACTATACACATGTAGACTAGCAACGTTACTACACACATGTAGACTAGCAACGTTACTATATACATGTGGACTAGCAACGTTAAAGACAGATTTTTAAGCCTTGAGACAATTGAGACATGGATTGTGTATGTGTGTCATTCAGAGGGTGAATGTATTAGACAAAATTTTTAAGTGCCTTTGAACGGGGTTTGGTAGTAGGTGCCAGGCGCACCGGTTTGTGTCAAGAACTGCAACGCTGCTGGGTTTATCACGTTCAGCAGTTTCAAGAATGATCCACTACCCAAAGGACATCCTACCAACTTTACCCGACTAAGCATTGGAGTCAACTTAGGCCAGCATCCCTGTGGAACGCTTTCAACACCTTGTAGAGTCCATGTCCTGACGAATTGAGGCTGTTCTGAGAGCAGAAGGGGGTGCAACTCAATATTAGGAAGGTGTTCCCCATGTTACACTCAGTGTTCACACACACACACACACACACACACACACACACACACACACACACACACACACACAGACACAGACACAGACACAGACACAGACACAGACACAGACACAGACACACACACACACACACACACACACACACACACACACACACACACACACACACACACACACACACACACACAGACACAGACACACACACACACACACACACACACACACACACACACACACACACACACACACACACACACACAGACACAGACACAGACACAGACACAGACACAGACACAGACACAGACACACACACACACACACACACACACATGCGTCTCTTTCTTCCTCAGTGAACCTATCCACATCTAACATCATGTTATCTTCACTAATAGACCAGACCTTGTTCTTAAAGCCATGTCCTCTTTTAGTAGGATCACCCAACCCTCATCCAAATACCACTACAGGCCTGTGTGTGTGTGTGTGTGTGTGTGTGTGTGTGTGTGTGTGTGTGTGTGTGTGTGTGTGTGTGTGTGTGTGTGTGTGTGTGTGTGTGTGTGTGTGTGTGTGTGTGTGTGTGTGTGTGTGTGTGTGTGTGTGTGTGTGTGTGTGTGTGTGTGTGTGTGTGTGTGTGTGTGTGTGTGTGTGTGTGTGTGTGTGTTACACCACTAATAACCCTCATGTGTTTGTCCTTCAGTGTAATGGGTCCCATAAATCATATCATATTCTCTTAAGAGATTCTCCACGCGCCTACACACACACACACTCTCTCTTTCCGTCTCACGCACACACTCCTCATTCCTCTCAAAGACCCTGATGATTCCTATTGATTGACCCTAGTCATCTGGAGGAAGTGTTGTAGTTGATATGTTACTGAAGAAGTGCGTTTGTGTTTTATGCTTTAACTTTATATATAGATTTGTATTTATTTATTAATAATACTTTTATTGATGATCATGTTCGCTCTTTGATTTACCTCGACTGTGAAGGTGTTTTGATCTTTTCGTTTTGACGTTAGAGGTGTTTTGGTTGTTATTGTCATACTGTTTAACACAGGAAGTAACTCATTGTGCAGATTACCGTGGTTGCTATGGACACGGTTTAGGAACTTGGGGATTTGGCTGAAAAAAATATGTTACAGTTGTCAGAAATGCTACAAAAATGTAGCACGTCGTTGGTTCTTAATTTAATGGGAACGTGAGCGCGATAAATTATAAACGTAAAAAAAACGGTTGCACCTACAAACGTATTCAGTCCAACAAATGTTGAATCTAACGGTCCTCTTGTGGATGAATGTTGAGTCTAACGGTCCTCTTGTGGATGAATGTTGAATCTAACGGTCCTCTTGTGGACGAATGTTGAATCTAACGGTCCTCTTGTGGATGAATGTTGAATATAACGGTCCTCTTGTGGATGAATGTTGAATCTAACGGTCCTCTTGTGGACGAATGTTGAATCTAACGGTCCTCTTGTGGATGAATGTTGAATCCAACGGTCCTCTTGTGGACGAATGTTGAATCTACGGTCCTCTTGTGGATGAATGTTGAATCTAACGGTCCTCTTGTGGACGAATGTTGAATCTACGGTCCTCTTGTGGATGAATGTTGAATCTAACGGTCCTCTTGTGGATGCTATAGTCTCGTTTGAAACGGACATTTAGAATTTCATCTCGCTGGTGGCAGAAAATGATCTAAGAACTTAATCGCTAACGACCCTGTTAAAATAATCACATACGAGGTTCTAGGTAACGGCCCGAATGAGTCATGACAAGAGGCGGGGAGTGTGTTGTGTACCTCCAAGTTGATTTGCGGAGTTTTATCGACATTGGTCTCATGTTGGCTTAGATGTGATGATCGGAAGATTTCACTCAACCCATCCTTTAACATATGCTTACTATAGTAATAGAGCGTCATCTGGGATGCCGTTTAAAATGGTGATGCTTCATGCTCAAGTCAAGAGTAATGTATTACGATTAAGAGCGAGACCCCTGTTTTAATTGGTTCATGCAGGATCTCACTGATAGACCACCAGGATATTGTCTGTGAAAATGGTGATACGGTCCACCCAATGATACGGTCCACCCAATGATACGGTCCACCCAATGATACTAGTCTGACACTGAACTCATTCGTTCTGTCAAGGAGGACAGGTTGAGACAACCTATAGAAACCCCTGTCCTCTACCTCACCTCACAGGAGGACAGGTTGAGACAACACTAACCCCTGTCCTCTACCTCACCTCACAGGAGGACAGGTTGAGACAACACTAACCCCTGTCCTCCACCTCACCTCACAGGAGGACAGGTTGGGACAACACTAACCCCTGTCCTCTACCTCACCTCACAGGAGGACAGGTTGAGACAACACTAACCCCTGTCCTCTACCTCACCTCACAGGAGGACAGGTTGAGACAACTTTAGAAACCCCTGTCCTCTACCTCACCTCACAGGAGGACAGGTTGAGACAACACTAACCCCTGTCCTCTACCTCAACTCACAGGAGGACAGGTTGAGACAACTTTAGAAACCCCTGTCCTCCACCTCACCTCACAGGAGGACAGGTTGAGACAACACTAACCCCTGTCCTCCACCTCACCTCACAGGAGGACAGGTTGAGACAACACTAGAAACCGCTGTCCTCTACCTCACCTCACAGGAGGACAGGTTGAGACAACACTAACCCCTGTCCTCTACCTCACCTCACAGGAGGACAGGTTGAGACAACACTAACCCCTGTCCTCTACCTCACCTCACAGGAGGACAGGTTGAGACAACACTAACCCCTGTACTCTACCTCACCTCACAGGAGGACAGGTTGAGACAACACTAACCCCTGTCCTCTACCTCACCTCACAGGAGGACAGGTGGAGACAACCTGCCATCTGGACCCTTTCCACATGGACAACCTTTATTCTGGACTTCCTTACCGGTGTTTAGTGAACATAAAACCATCATTAACACAGTCACTAAACTTGTCTCCTGTTCTTGTTTGCTATGTGTGTGTGTGTGTGTGTGTGTGTGTGTGTGTGTGTGTGTGTGTGTGTGTGTGTGTGTGTGTGTGTGTGTGTGTGTGTGTGTGTGTGTGTGTGTGTGTGTGTGTGTGTGTGTGTGTGTGTGTGTGTGTGTGTGTGTGTGTGTGTGTGTGTGTGTGTGTGTGTGTGCGCGTGGGTGTGTGCGTGCGTGGGTACGTGTATGTGCCTGTCAATGAAGTGTAAATTGTATCCCTGTCTACTGCTTGTCATTTTCAGTCCTCTTACCAGGCCTCTGGGACAGCTGCACCTAAAAATGGGCTCCTCTTTTGGAGTCCACCACCAAATGGTGTCTCTCTATTGGAGTCCATCACCAAATGGTGTCTCCCTATTGGAGTCCACCACCAAATGGTGTCTCTCTATTGGAGTCCATCACCAAATGGTGTCTCTCTATTGGAGTCCATCACCAAATGGTGTCTCTCTATTGGAGTCCATCACCAAATGGTGTCTCCCTATTGGAGTCCATCACCAAATGGTGTCTCCCTATTGGAGTCCATCACCAAATGGTGTCTTCCTATTGGAGTCCATCACCAAATGGTGTCTCTCTATTGGAGTCCATCACCAAATGGTATCTCCCTATTGGAGTCCATCACCAAATGGTGTCTCCCTATTGGAGTCCATCACCAAATGGTGTCTCTCTATTGGAGTCCATCACCAAATGGTGTCTCTATTGGAGTCCATCACCAAATGGTGTCTCTCTATTGGTGTCCATCACCAAATGGTGTCTCTCTATTGGAGTCCATCACCAAATGGTGTCTCCCTATTGGAGTCCATCACCAAATGGTGTCTCCCTATTGGAGTCCACCACCAAATGGTGTCTCCCTATTGGAGTCCATCACCAAATGGTGTCTCCCTATTGGAGTCCATCACCAAATGGTTTCTCCCTTTTGGAGTCCATCACCAAATGGTGTCTCCCTATTGGAGTCCACCACCAAATGGTGTCTCTCTATTGGAGTCCATCACCAAATGGTGTCTCCCTATTGGAGTCCATCACCAAATGGTGTCTCCCTATTGGAGTCCATCACCAAATGGTGTCTCCATGTTGGAGTCCACCACAAAATGGTGTCTCTCTTTCTCTGTGTTCATAGAGAGTTTGTCTGTGAAAATGGTGATACTGTGTGCTGAACCCAGGAATGCGGTTGCTATAGTTTTGTTTTTCAGAGCTAGATGGATAGCCTCCAGCAAATGCTGAACTACTCCTGGGTAATGTTGAGGACTGGAGGTAAGCTGCGGTGGACACACACGTTTCTGCCAAACAGGCTAGTGAAGGTCAAGCTACCGAGACCTATACTTCCGCTGCAACACTCCCGCACGCACACACACACACACACACACACACACACACACACACACACACACACACACACACACACACACACACACACACACACACACACACACACACACACACACACACACACACACACACACACACACACACACACACACACACACACACTAACCATGTTTACCGCTCTACCCCCACATCTCTTTGGATGTGGAACATCAAAGCAGAGGTGATCCGGCCTGCGTAGAGAAGCCTTCTCCATCGCAGGTGTGTGCAAGCGTGTGTGTGTGTGTGTGTGTGTGTGCGTGCAGGCGTTTTGTGTGCGTGTGTGTGTGTGTGTGTGTGTGTGTGAGTCTACCTGAAGCGTGTCACCACAGCAGGGCGAGGATTGGTCTAATACTATTCAGCGCAGAGCCAAGGGAGAGCTTCACTGCATTAAACAGTATGGGAAAGGAGGTTGAGCCTTTCAAGCTGTAAAGGTTGGACTATTATGAGGATGGAGAGAAGAGAGGGATAAGGAGAGGAGAGAAGAGAGGGATAAGGAGAGGAGAGAAGAGAGGGATAAGGAAATGAGAGAGAGAGTGTGAGAGAGGGAGGATGGGGAGAAGAGAGGGGTAAGGAAAGGATAGAGAGAGAGAAAGAGAGGGAGGAAGGGAGAGAGATAAAGAGAGAGAGATGGAGAAAGGGAGAGAGAGACATCAGGAGAGAGGGAGAAAGGGAGAGTATGGACGTGTTGTGTTAGCTTTGGGTTTCAATTATTCATATGGGTATCTCTCGCTTTGTTGTCACGCGGAAACCTTGTTACGGCTTATGTGTGTGTGAAGTGTATGTGTGACGCGTGTTCAGGATGCAGGAATGCACTTTGTGCGTGCAGATGTTTCAGTTACAGTGAAAGAGAAGAACAACAAAATATATTAAATACAACATAAAAATAAGAGTTATAGGAAAGACACCAGGAGAAGACAAAAATACTATTTACACACTAGTCATACATACATATTCATATTCATATATACAGTTAAATTAGAACACCAGACAAAAAGGTCACGGCGAGGTCACAAGGAAGTAGTCATACGCATAAACACTTGTCTTCGTTGTTGTTGTTATTTATCCTCCCTGCTGTTCCTCTATTGTTCTCCCTGCAGCTTCCAGTCTCTACACCCCCCCCCCCCCCCCACACACACAGACACACACACAAACACACAGGCATCATCTGAACATCTGAAACATCATATATTAACACCAAGCACCAACATTTAGTACAGCAGTAACTGTAAATTAAGCACAGTGCAGTTTAACATCTTGTGTACTGTATATAGTATATCATCTTGTGTACTGTATAAAGTATATCACCATGCCGTACTGTACATAGTATATCATCATGTTGTACTGTATATAGTATATCATCATGTTGTACTGTACTGTATATAGTATGTGATCATGTTGTACTGTGTATAGTTATTGATCTTGTTGTACTGTATATAGTATAGCATCATGATATCGTAAAACATGTATATAGTAAAACATGATAGTAATGATATACTAGTAATGATATACTATATACAGTACAACATGATGATATACTATATACAGTACAACATGATGATATACTATATACAGTACAACATGATGATATACTATATACAGTACAGTACAACATGTTGTATACAGTATATCATCATGTTGTACTGTATATAGTATATCATCATGTTGTACTGTATATAGTATATCATCATGTTGTACTGTATATAGTATATCATCATGTTGTACTGTAGTTAGTGTATCATCATGTTGTACTGTATATAGTATATCATCATGTTGTACTGTAGTTAGTGTATCATCATGTACTTATTTCAGTTATTAATAAGCACGCACAAATTAAGAAAATTACAGTAAAAACTGTTAAATCCCCTTGGATTGATGAGGAATTTAAAAATTGTGTGGTTGAGATGAATGAGGCAAAAAGGTAATGCAATTTAGTCTGGCAGCCAAACTGATTGGCAAACATACTGCAAATTAAGAAATCATGTGATTAATTTAAATAGAAATAAAAAATAAAATACACTATGAAACAAAGATAAATAATATAAAGAATGTTAGTAATAAGCTTTGGGGCACCTTAAATTACATTTTTGGGAAAAAAGCCAAATCGGGTCCTTCATTCATTGAATCAGGTGGCTCATTCATCACAAAGCCCACTGATATTGCCAACTACTTTAATGACTTTTTCAATGGCAAGATAAACAAACTTAGGGATGACATGCCAGCAACAAATGCCGACACTACACATCCAAGTACAGTGGCTTGCGAAAGTATTCACCCCCTTGGCATTTTTCCTATTTTGTTGCTTTACAACCTGGAATTAGAATGCATTTTCTGGGGGTTTGTATCAATTGATTTACACGATATGGCTACCACTATGAAGATGCAAAATATTTTTTATTATAAAACAAACAAGAAATAACACAAAAAAACTGAAAACTTGAGCGTGCATAACTATTCACCCCCCCAAAGTCAATACTTTGTAGAGCCACCTTTTGCAGCAGTTACAGCTGCAAGTCGCTTGGGGTATGTCTCTATAAGCTTGGCACTTCAAGCCACTGGGATTTTATCCCATTCTTCAAGGCAAATCTGCTCCAGCTCCTTCAAGTTGGATGGGTTCCGCTGGTGTACAGCAATCTTTATGTCATACAACAGATTCTCAATTGGATTGAGGTCTGACATTTGACTAGGCCATTCCAAGACATTGAAATGTTTCCGATTAAACCACTCAAGTGTTGCTTTGGCAGTATGCTTAGGGTCATTGTCCTGCTGGAAGGAGAACCTCCGTCCCCTTCTCAAATCTCTGGAATACTGGTTTCTCTCAAGAATTTGCCTGTATATAGCGCCATCCATTTCCTTCAAATCTGACCAGTTACCCAGTCCCTGATGAAAAGAATCCCCACTGCATGATGCTGCCACCACCATGCTTCACTGTGTGGATGGTGTTCTTGGGGTCATGAGAGGTCTTGAGTTTCCACCACACATAGCATTTTCCTTGATGGCCAAAAAGCTCCATTTTTGTCTCATCTGACCAGAGTACCTTCTTTCATATGCTTGAGGAGTCTCCCACATACTTTTGGCAAACATCAACGTTTTTTTTTTCTTTAATTAAGCAATGGCTTTTTTCTGACCACTCTTCAATAAATCCCAGCTCTGTAGAGTGTACAGCTTATGGCTGCAGGGGCAGTATTGAGTAACTTGGAAAAAGGTGCCCATTTCAAACGGCCTCGTACTCAATTCTTGCTCGTACAATATGCATATTATTATTACTATTGGATAGAAAACACTCTCTAGTTTCTAAAACCATATTTGGTGCCATATTCTTTCCATTTTTTTTATAATAGATTTAATGGTGCTCAGTGGGATGTTCAAAGTTTGGGATATTTTTTTATAACCCAACCCTGATCTGTACTTCTCCACAACTTTGTCCCTGACCTGTTTGGAGAGCTCCTTTGTCTTCATGGTGCTGCTTACTTGGTGGTGCCCCTTGCTTAGTGGTGTTGCAGGTTCTAGGGCCTTTCAGAACAGGTGTATATATACTGAGATCATGTGACAGATCATGTGACACTTAGATTGCACACATGTGGACTTTATTTAACAAATTATAGGACTTCTGAAGGTACTTAATTGCACCAGATCTTATTTAGGAGCTTCATAGCAAAGGGGGTGAATACATATGCAGCCACCACTTTTCCGTAATATTTTTTTTTTTTAACAAGTAATTTTTTTCATTTCCCTTCACCAATTTGGACTATTTTGTGTATGTCCATTACAAGAAATAAAAATAAAAATCCATTTAAATTACAGGTTGTAATGCTACAAAATAGGAAAACGCCATGGGGGATGAATACTTTTGCAAGGCACTGTATATCGGATGAAATTATGAAAGACAAGAATTGTACTTTTGAATTCCGTAAAGTCATTGTGGAAGAGGTGAAAATATTGTTGTTGTCTATGAACAATGACAAGCCACCGGGGTCTGACAATCTGGATGGAAAGTTACTGAGGATAATAGCAGATGATATTGCCACTCCTATTTGCCACATCTTCAATTTAAGCCTACTTGAGAGCGTGTGCCCTCAGGCCTGGAGGGAAGCTACAATCATCCGCTACACAAGAATAGTAAAGTTCACTTTACTGGTTCAAATAGCCTACCAATCAGCCTGTTACCAACCCTTAGTAAACTTCTGAAAAAATGTGTGTTTGACCAGATACAATGCTATTTCACAGTAAACAAATTGAAAACAGAATTTCAGCATGCTTATAGGAAAGGACACTCAACAAGCACAGCACTTACACAAATGACTGATGATTGGCTGAGAGAAATTGATGATAAAATTATTGTGGGGCTGTCTTGTTAGACTTCAGTGCAGCTTTTGACATTATCGATCATAGTCTGCTGCTGGAAAAGCTTATGTGTTATGGCTTTACACCCCTTTCTATAATATGGATAGAGAGTTACTTGTCTAACAGACTACAGAAGGTGTTCTTTAATGGAAGCCTCTCAAATATAATCCAGTTAGAATCAGGAATTCCCCAGGGTAGCTGTTTAGGCCCCTTGCTTTTTTCAATTTTTACTAACAACATACCACTGACTTAAAATAAAGCCAGAGTGTCTATGTATGCAGATGACTCAACGCTATACACGTCAGATACTACAGCGACTGAAATGACTGCAACAACCAACTAAGAGCTGTAGTTAGTTTCAGAGTGGGTAGCAAGGAAAAAGTTAGCCCTAAATGTTTCTAAAACTAAAAGCATTGTTTTTGGAACAAAACACTCACTAAACCCTGAAGCTCTACTAAATCTTTTAATAAATAATGTGGAAATTGAGCAAGTTGAGATGACTAAACTGCTTGGAGTAACCCTATATTGTAAACTGTCATGGTCAAAACATATTGATGCAGTAGTAACTAAGATGGGGAGAAGCGATATTCTGCCTTAACAACACTATCAACAATGCAGGTCCTACAGGCCCTAGTTTTGTCGCACCTTGACTACTGTTCAGTCGTGTGGTCAGATGCCACAAAGAAGGACTTAGGAAAATTGGCTCAGAACAGGGCAGCACAGCTGGACCTTGGATGTACACAGAGCGCTAATATTAATAATACGCAAGTCAAACTCTCCTGGCTGAAAGTGGAGGAGAGATTGACTTCATCACTACTTTAATTTATGAGAGGTATTGACATGTTGAATGCACCGAACTGTCTGTCTTAACTACTGGCACACAGCTCAGACACCCGTGCACACCCCACAAGACATGCCACAAGAGGTCTCTTCACAGGTCTCTTCACAGTCCAGAACAGACTATGGGAGGCACACAGTACTACATAGAACCATGACTACATGGAATTCTATTCCACATCAAGTAACTGACGCAAGCAGGACAATTTGATTTAACTTTTACTTTGTACTCATCCCGGATCCAGGAGCACCCTCATCAGTAAAAAAGCTGACTAGCATAGCCTAGCATAGCGCCACAAGTAAATACTAGCATCTAAATATCATGAAATCACAAGTCCAAGACACCAGATGAAAGATACACATCTTGTGAATCCAGCCATCATTTCTGATTTTTAAAATGTTTTACAGGGAAGACACAATATGTATTTCTATTAGCTAACCACGATAGCAAAAGAGAAGAGAATAGAATAACTACAGAGACCAATGTGAATTACACAAATACTCATCATAAAACATTTATGAAAAATACACAGCGTACAGCAAATGAAAGACCAACATCTTGTGAATCCAGACAATATTTCAGATTTTTTAAGTGTTTTACAGCGAAAACACAATATAGCATTATATTAGCTTACTACAATAGCCAACCACACAGCAGCATTGATTCATGCACGTTAGCGATAGCGAATAAACCAGAAGATATTACATTTTTCACTAACCTTCTCAAAACTTCATCAGATGACAGTCCTATAACATCATATTACACAATACATATATGGTTTGTTCGAAAATGTGCATATGTAGCGGCACAAATCGTGGTTATACAATGAGAATAGTAGCCAAACTGCAAACAAAATGTCGGGAGAAATCTTGGGAGAGGCACCTAATCTAATCAATAACTAATCATAAACTTGACTAAAAAATACAGGTTGGACAGCAAATGAAAGATACATTAGTTCTTAATGCAACCGCTGTGTTAGATTTTTAAAATTAACGTTACTACGACATACAGCGTGCGTTAAAGCGAGACCGCACCGAAATTAATGGCGGAATAATAGTTTAACATTTTTCAACAGAACAACGAATTAACATCATAAATAGTTCTTACTATTTGATGAGCTTCCATCAGAATCTTGTGCAAGTTGTCCTTTGTCCAGAATAATCGTTGCTCGGTTGTAGATTGTCGTCTTCAACTTTGGAATTAGCAGCAAACATTAGCCATGTGGCGAAAACGTGTCCAACTCACCATAACGCAGCACAAACAAAATACCGAAAATCGCAATATACTGATATAAACTGATATAACTCGGTTTAAATGAACTACATTATGATGTTTTTAACACCTATATCGAATAAAATCAGAGCCGGATAAATCTAACTCCTATAACGAGAGCTTTTCAGAATGCAATCCTGAGGTCTGTCTCGCGTCATGACGAACGTTAAAAAGATTGCACCCCCGGTTCCAAGAGCTTTTGTACGGCCTCAGATCTACCTAGACACTCCATTCCAATTCTCACTGCTTACTGACATCTAGGGGAAGGCGTATGCAGTGCATGTCGACCCATAGATGACATGCAAATTAATAAACTGACCCTGGAACAGAGTGCCCAGTTTGCTGCAAAATGAGTTCTGTTTTACTCACAGATATAATTCAAACGGTTTTAGAAACTAGAGAGTGTTTTCTATCCAATAGTAATAATAATATGCATGTTGTACGAGCAAGAATTGAGTACGAGGCAGTTTAATTTGGGAACGAATTTTTACAAAGTCGAAATGGCGCCCCCCTATTGAGAAAAGGTTAAAAAAACAGATACAAAAACTTTCTGGAACAGCGGAACTGTGAAGGAAGACAAACATTGGCACATACACACACACACACACATGATAACATACGCACTATACATACACATGGATTTAGTACTGTAGAGATATGGTAGTGGTGGAGTAGGGGCCTGAGGGCACACAGTGTGTTGTGAAATGTGTGAATGTATTGTAAAGTTTTTAAAGTTGTATAAACTGCCTTCATTTTGCTGGACCCCTGGAAGGGTTGTTGCTGCTTTGGAAATCAAATCAAATCAAATGTATTTATATAGCCCTTCGTACATCAGCTGTTATCTCAAAGTGCTGTACAGAAACCCAGCCTAAAACCCCAAACAGCAAGCAATGCAGATGTAGAAGCATTGTGGCTAGGAAAAACTCCCTAGAAAGGCCAAAACCTAGGAAGAAACCTAGAGAGGAACCAGGCTATGAGGGGTGGCCAGTCCTCTTCTGGCTGTGCCGGGTGGAGATTATAACAGAACATGGCCAAGATGTTCAAATGTTCATAGATGACCTGCATGGTCAAATAATATTAATCACAGTAGTTGTCGAGGGTGCAGCAAGTCAGCACTTCAGGAGTAAATGTCAGTTGGCTTTTCATAGCCGATCATTAAGAGTATCTCTACCACTCCTGCGGTCTCTAGAGAGTTGAAAACAGCAGGTCTGGGACAGGTAGCACATCCGGTGAACAGGTCAGGGTTCCATAGCCGCAGGCAGAACAGTTGAAACTGGAGCAGCAGCACGGCCAGGTGGACTGGGGACAGCAAGGAGTCATCATGTCAGGTCGTCCTGAGGCATGGTCCTAGGGCTCAGGTCCTCCGAGAGAGAGAAAGAAAGAGAGGAAGAGAGAATTAGAGAGAGCATACTTAAATTCACACAGGACACCGGATAAGACAGGAGAAATACTCCAGATATAACAAACTGACCCTAGCCCCCGACACATAAACTACTGCCAACAACCACCAACTTACAATCCTGAGACAAGGCCGAGTTAGCCCACAAAGATCTCCGCCACGGCACAACCCTAGGGGGGGGGGGGCGTCAACCCAGACAGGAAGACCACGTCAGCGACTCAACCCACTCAAGTGACGCACCCCTCCTAGGGACGGCATGAAAGAGCACCAGTAAGCCAGTGACTCAACCCCTGTAATAGGGTTAGAGGCAGAGAATCCCAGTGGAGAGAGGGGAACCAGCCAGGCAGAGACAGCAAGGGCGGTTCGTTGCTCCAGAGCCTTTCCGTTCACCTTCACACTCCTGGGCCAGACTACACTCAATCATAGGACCTACTGAAGAGATGAGTCTTCAATAAAGACTTAAAGGTTGAGACCGAGTCTGCGTCTCTCACATGGGTAGGCAGACCATTCCATAAAAATGGAGATCTATAGGAGAAAGCCCTGCCTCCAGCTGTTTGCTTAGCAATTCTAGGGACAATTAGGAGGCCTGCGTCTTGTGACCGTAGTGTACGTGTAGGTATGTACGGCAGGACCAACTCGGAAAGATAGGTAGGAGCAAGCCCATGTAACGCTTTGTAGGTTAACAGTAAAACCTTGAAATCAGCCCTTGCCTTAACAGGAAGCCTGATGGAAGCAGCTAATGGGGATCCATAATGAATATAAATGTAACATACTGTATAAAGTATAGCACATTGTAGTAATGTATATAGTATATCATCATGTTGTACTGTATATAGTATATCATCATGTTGTACTGTATACAGTATATCATCATGTTGTACTGTATATAGTATATCATCATGTTGTACTGTATATAGTATATCATCATGTTGTACTGTATATAGTATATCATCATGTTGTACTGTATATAGTATATCATCATGTTGTACTGTACTGTATATAACATATCATCATGTTGTACTGTGTATAGTATGTGATCATGTTGTACTGTATATAGTATATCATTATGTTATACTGTACTGTATATAGTATATCATCATTTTGTACTGTATATAGTATATCATCATGTTGTGCTGTATATAGTATATCATCATGTTGTACTGTATATAGTATATCATCATGTTGTACTGTATATAGTATATCATATTGTTGTACTGTATATAGTATATCATCATGTTGTACTGTATATAGTATATCATCATGTTGTACTGTATATAGTATATCACGTTACTGTGTATAGTATATTACCATGTTGTGGATGTGCTTTGTCCTATATCTTGTACGGTAGATGGTGTATTTTATTCTTAATGTCCATATGCTTAGTTAGCTGAAAGAACATAATATCAGTCTATGTGTTATGGGGGTGCTATATATAGAGAGAGAGAGAGAGAGAGAGAGAGAGAGAGAGAGAGAGAGAGAGAGAGAGAGAGAGAGAGAGAGAGAGAGAGAGAGAGAGAGAGAGAGAGAGAGAGAGAGAGAGAGAGAGAGAGAGAGAGAGATATGAGGCAGTGATGAAATATAGTTTTTGAATCAATTTTTGAATGTTGCCACGTTATTTAACCTCCTCCAGGCTACCTCCAGCTGTTCACTCTCTCTCTCTCTTTCTCTCTCTTTATCTATCCACAGCTCTCACTCTCTTTCTTTCTCTGCCCAAGAAGTCTTGCACTAATCCACTCGGAGCAAGTTGACTGACAAATTTAATTAGCTGGAGCAGAGAGGATCCGTGGGGAAAAGAACATAGAAAAAAGACAGGTGTATTCTCTGTGTTAAGAACACGTGCAGAGTGGGGGATAGGAGAGAGAGGAGAGGAGGGGGGAGCGGATGAAAGAGGAGAGAGGGGAGAGGAGGGGGGAGCGGATAGAAATAGAGAGAGAGGTGAGTGAGAAACAGAGCAAAAGAGAGAGTAAGGTGAAGGTGAGATTGAAAGATGGAGAGAGAGAGAGAGAACTCATCACCCCAATACACAAAAGTGGAGACAAATTTGACTCCCACAACTTAAATGGGATATGTGTCAAAAGCAACCTTGGGAAAATCCTATACATTATTATTAAGAGAAGACTTGTACATTTCCTCAGTGAAAACAATGTCAAATTGGCTTTTTACCAAATTACCATACGACAGACAACGTATTCACCCTGCGCATCCTAATTAACAAGCAAACAACTCCAAACATAGGCAAACTCTTCTCATGCTTTGTTGAGTTCAAAAAAGCTTTTGACTCATTTTGGCATGAGGGTCTGCTATACAAATTGATGGAAGCAGTGTTGGGGGAAAAACATATGACATTATAAAGTCTATGGACACAAACATTTGCAAAAAACACAAATTTCTCACCAACCAATAATTCACAAAATTGGACAAACACCAAATTGAGACTCTGCATACAGAATTCTGCAAAAATATCCTCCTTGTACAATGTAAAACACCAAATAATGCATGCAGAGCAGAATTCGGCCGATACCCGCTAATTATCAAAATCCAGAAAATAGCCGTTAAATTCTACAACCACCTAAAAGAAAGCGATTCCCAAACCTTCCATAACAATGCCATCACCTACAGAGAGAAGGAGAGGAGTCCCCTAAGCAAGCTGGTCCTGGTGCTCTGTTCACACACACAAACAGACCCCACAGAGCCCAAGGACAGCAACACAATTACACCTAACCAAATCATTAGAAAACAAAAATATACTTTTTTGACACATTGGAACGTTTTTTACAAAACAACAGAGCACACTAGAATGTGATTTGCCCCTAAACAGAGAATACCTGACCACCATGACTGACCCTAAACAGAGAATACCTGACCACCATGACTGACCCTAAACAGAGAATACCTGACCACCATGACTGACCCTAAACAGAGAATACCTGACCACCATGACTGACCCAAACTTAAGGAAAGCTTTTACTGCAGTGGTTCCTCCTTTAAAAGTTGCGAGCTTACACTTACTTAGAGGTACCCGGCGTCACGGCTTCATTGCTCCAGACCACCACAAGGGGGAGTTAGAGCCCTCACTATGCATTTGGGACCCAAGGTTTTTATATGATCAATCATATCGAGTGATTTACGAATTTGACGCGAGCCTTCCGTCACTGGTGACTTTCTTCAGCAAAGATGGCTGACAAAATATTATGGTGGATGCAAGTGTAAGTAATTATAATGTCATAATGAGTCAAGCAAAACATTTACAATTGAGAAGAATATGTTAGTTAATGTGGAGAAAAACGTTTGTACATATTTTTTGTCATAAAGTTAATTTACGAAAATTGCTATTTAGCAAGTTAGCTGACTAGCTAACGTTAGCCAGCTAGCTAGCTAGTGTTATGACATGAGTATGAAATTGTAATTCGTGTTGTTTAATGTTTCAGGGACTCCTAAGAAAACCAGCAAACCAGGCTATAGTCTTGTGAAATAGTGGATGTAAAGAATCTAGCTAGCTAAAGCATTTACTGCAAATTGAATGTACAATTATGTAAGCTTGCCTTGCTTATATTTGCCATGCAATGAAGCTGAAGTAACATAGCTAGCTAACTATTTATTTGCTTATTGTGTAGTGGAGGATAAAAAATAACTATGCCTATGGATGTTTAGCTAGCTACAGTATATAGCCGATCTGTGTATGGACCCTAAAACGTTTTGTATGATTATTAGTTCAGAACCTATGAACCTCAGCTATCATTGTTGTTGTATCGACTTCATGTCTGAAAGGCATTAATGAAGCATATTGATTGAGTAGAATATAATACCTTTATTGTGCCAAGGATGCAAGTCCTATATACATGTGCTGTAGTTATTACCACACGTGAGATCCCCACATTGTAGCCTGTACATTGAATATATTCACTGATCATATTCTCTTCCTTGGCAAGTAAAGGTGAGGTTCAGGTATGAACCTCTGTGAGACATTGTTTTTTCAGTCATATCCAATACCAGATGTATCAAACTCCATTATTTGAATGCTGCTGTGTCTGCATGTATGTATTACAATTATACACTTCAACAGTGTTTACCACTCCTGCTCCTGGGACACATTGTACCTATGCAATGGACTAGAAACACGATTTAAGTAAAGGCACATTTGTAATTCATATATACAGGGGAAAAAAGCAGTACACTACACTTCCTATGCTTATCTAACTCCATCTACATTAATCTCAGGACACAGGATAGGTGTAGTATTTCAATGAGATACTTCATTTCAACCAGTGGAGAATGTGAAACGCTTTATTGAAAGAAGTTCATTATCCAGGTGTTATAAATACATAATACATGCATTACACATATTATAATTGTAATATTATATTAGAAACGCAAGTTCAATCTGTGCCTCAATGCACCTATGGTGTGCATTATAACAAAAGAGGAAGAAAGAGGAAGTGGGGAGAGAGGTGTAGAAGACAGAAAAGGTAAAACAGAGGAGCAGGGAAGACAGCATTTGATTAATGCATTACAGTGCTACCCTAATATTCTCTCAGTTCATTACAATTACATAGTGTCTCCAGCAGTGTCTCCTAACCAGTCTTGGGCTCCCAATCGGCCCGAAGGTTATCTTAAGAGCGGGTGAGGTGGAGATGACGGGACTGGCTTCCTCTCTCATATCAAAACATACCTGCAGATGAGAGACAGATGGATAGAGCGAGAGAGCATGATTAAGTCTTGTTTTTTTTATTCTAACACGGTCAATCATCATAATCATCAGGAGGTGAAATTCAAAACTGACTTTGGATCATTAACTCTGGGACTACTACATCTCTATCTGTATTTCAATGTAAAACATCTCTTTAATAATACTTCCTGTTGATTCGACCAAGTGACATCTCACCTATGATCATGATGTGCCCTCTGTCAGCCAGTTCAGATGCGGGAGGGGTTCACCAAAACAGCTGATATAACCTAGAGATTTAGGGAGAAGGGGGAGAGGGATGAAGTCAAGGAGAGGGACTGTTATTGGGAAAATAAAGTAGTTAAAGTGGCTGTGTTCAACAGGAATCTGTGTGGTCTCACCTGGTGTCCACACTAAGTGGCTGTGTTCAACAGGAATCTGTGTGGTCTCACCTGGTGTCCTCACTAAGTGGCTGTGTTCAACAGGAATCTGTGTGGTCTCACCTGGTGTCCTCACTAAGTGGCTGTGTTCAACAGGAATCTGTGTGGTCTCACCTGGTGTCCACACTAAGTGGCTGTGTTCAACAGGAATCTGTGTGGTCTCACCTGGTGTCCTCACTAAGTGGCTGTGTTCAACAGGAATCTGTGTGGTCTCACCTGGTGTCCACACTAAGTGGCTGTGTTCAACAGGAATCTGTGTGGTCTCACCTGGTGTCCACACTAAGTGGCTGTGTTCAACAGGAATCTGTGTGGTCTCACCTGGTGTCCACACTAAGTGGCTGTGTTCAACAGGAATCTGTGTGGTCTGACCTGGTGTCCACACTAAGTGGCTGTGTTCAACAGGAATCTGTGTGGTCTCACCTGGTGTCCACACTAAGTGGCTGTGTTCAACAGGAATCTGTGTGGTCTCACCTGGTGTCCCCACTAAGTGGCTGTGTTCAACAGGAATCTGTGTGGTCTCACCCGGTGTCCACACTAAGTGGCTGTGTTCAACAGGAATCTGTGTGGTCTCACCTGGTGTCCACACTAAGTGGCTGTGTTCAACAGGTATCTGTGTGGTCTCACCTGGTGTCCACACTAAGTGGCTGTGTTCAACAGGAATCTGTGTGGTCTCACCTGGTGTCCACACTAAGTGGCTGTGTTCAACAGGAATCTGTGTGGTCTCACCTGGTGTCCACACTAAGTGGCTGTGTTCAACAGGAATCTGTGTGGTCTCACCTGGTGTCCACACTAAGTGGCTACAGAGTACTTTATGCTGAAAATCAGACGCATGAGGACAAACAACAGAAGATAGTGTCATTACAAGACTTTTATATAACCAGATCACAAATGAATACATACATACCACTTGAAGCTTGATCATGACTTGGGGGGTTCCTGTGGTCTCTGTGGTCCTGTGGTGTTCCTACATGAATAGTGAACACTGAGGTGGGTCCGAGGTTATAGAAATGCAAGTTGTGTGTGCCTCTGTGAGTGGTGAAGGACTGTATGTGACAAAGATACCTATCTGAGTGTACGTGAAACATTTAAATATTGAGGGCTATGTGTCTCGCCACTTGGTTATTGCAAGGCTAACCCCCAGGGTGGTTGACAATTAGATAACTTGCAGTATGACGCAGCTTTTAAAGGAGGAACCACCATATGTACAGACTCAGTGAGCATAGCCTTGCTATTGAGAAAGGCTGCCGTAGGCAGACCTGGCTCTCAAGAGAAGACAGGCTATGTGCACACTGCCCACAAAATGAGGTGTAAACTGAGCTGCACTTCCTAACCTCCTGCCAAATGTATGAACCGTATGTAAGTGTAATGTAATGAAATGTAAGACCATATTAGAGACACATATTTCCCTCAGATTACACAACACACAAAGTATTCGAAAACAAATCCAATTTAGATAAACTCCCATATCTACTGGGTGAAATACCACAGTGTGCAATCACAGCAGCCATATTCGTGGCCTGTTGCCACAAGAAAAGGGCAACCAGTGAAGAACAAACAACATTTTTTTTTATTTTGCACATCGCTGCAACACTTTATATAGACATAATATGACATTTGAAATGTCTTTATTTTTTGGGAACTTTTGTGTCTAATGTTTATTGTTCACTTTTTATTGTTTATTTCACTTTTGTTAATTATCTATTTCACTTGCTTTGGCAATGTTAACATATGTTTCCCTTGCCAATAAAGCCCTTGAATTGAATTGAGAGAACGAGAGAGAGAGAAAGATTGAAAGAGAGAGAGAGCGTGTTTGTGAGTTTAATATTTATGAAAAGGAAACATATTAAGTGTAGGAGAGATTGATGAGGTCGGATCGTTCATAGATTAATGAGGTCGGATCGTTCATAGATTGATGAGGTCGGATCGTTCATAGATTGATGAGGTCGGATCGTTCATAGTTTGATGAGGTCAGATCGTTCATAGATTGATGAGGTCAGACCATCCATAGATTGATGAGGTCAGACCATCCACAGATTGATGAGGTCGGATCGTTCATAGATTGATGAGGTCAGACCATCCACAGATTGATGAGGTCGGATCATTCATAGATTGATGAGGTCAGACCATCCACAGATTGATGAGGTCGGATCGTTCATAGATTGATGAGGTCAGTCCATCCACAGATTGATGAGGTCGGATCGTTCATAGATTGACGTGGTCAAAATGTCCAGAGATTGATGAGGTCAGACAATCCACAGATTGATGAGGTCAGACTGTCCAAAGATTGATGAGTGGTCAGACTGTCCATAGATTGATGAGTGGTCAGACTGTCCATAGATTTATGAGGTCAGACCTTCCATAGATTGATGAGGTCAGACTGTCCATATTCACGAACTTCTGTGATGAAAAGATCATGATCGTTAGAAAACAAATGATGGACTCCTCTTTAGACTCCTCCTGAGTCTGCGCAACACTGTCAGGACCTAGGATCAAGGGAGACACTCAAGTTTTTTAATGCTATATCTCTTGACATATTGATGAAAATAATCATGGCTCTAAACCTTCAAACTGCATACTGGACTCTATTCCAACTAAACTCCTGAAAGAGCTGCTTCCTGTGCTTGGCCCTCCTATGTTGAACATAATAAACGTCTCTCTATCCACCGGATGTGTACCAAACTCACTAAAAGTGGCAGTAATAAAGCCTCTCTTGAAAAGGCCAAACCTTGACCCAGAAAATATAAAAAACTATCGGCCTATATCGAATCTCCCATTCCTCTCAAAACATTTTGAAAAGGCTGTTGTGCAACAACTCACTGCCTTCCTGAAGACAAACAAAGTATATGAAATGCTTCAGTCTGGTTGTAAACCCCACCATAGCTCTGAGACTGCACTTGTGAAGGTGGTCAATGACCTTTTAATGGCGTCAGACCGAGGCTCTGCATCTGTCCTCGTGCTCCTAGACCTTAGTGCTGCGTCTGTCCTCGTGCTCCTAGACCTTAGTGCTGCATCTGTCCTCGTGCTCCTAGACCTTAGTGCTGCATCTGTCCTCGTGCTCCTAGACCTTAGTGCTGTATCTGTCCTCGTGCTCCTAGACCTTAGTGCTGTATCTGTCCTCGTGCTCCTAGACCTTAGTGCTGCGTCTGTCCTCGTGCTCCTAGACCTTAGTGCTGCTTTTGATGCCTTTGATCACCACATTCTTCTGGAGAGATTGGAAACCCTAATTGGTCGACACGGACAAGTTCTGGCCTGGTTTAGATCTTATCTGTCGGAAAGATATCAGTTTGTCTCTGTAGATGGTTTGTCCTCTGATAAATCAACTGAAAATGTCGGTGTTCCTCAAGGTTCCGTTTTAGTACTATTGAGATTAGACCGTCCATAGATTGATGAGGTCAAACTGTCCATAGATTGATGAGGTCAGACTGTCCATAGATTGATGAGGTCAGACTGTCCATAGATTGATGAGGTCAGACTGTCCATAGATTGATGAGGTCAGACTGTCCATAGATTGATGAGGTCAGACTGTCCATAGATTGATGAGGTCAGACCATCCATACAAGATATTGGTTACGGTCGATAGTCTATGAATATGACAAAAGTAAAGGGATGAGCTCTGAGATAAAAGTCTGCCTCTCTTGGCTCCCGTCTGAGCTAGATTAATGGCTGGACATGTACACAAACTCAATTCAGAATAAGGCAGGAGAATTCAATCAATGATGTCTAGCTAGGCCTAGAGGAGCCTAAGGAAAGAGGAACGATACATGTGTTGCCAGTGAGGTTTCAAACTAACCTGTGTGTGTGTGTGTGTGTGTGTGTGTGTGTGTGTGTGTGTGTGTGTGTGTGTGTGTGTGTGTGTGTGTGTGTGTGTGTGTGTGTGTGTGTGTGTGTGTGTGTGTGTGTGTGTGTGTGTGTGTGTGTGTGTGTGTGTGTGTGTGTGTCTAAGCCTATGAATGATTAATTCAAAACCGATCCATCAGCAGATAGTTTAGTATAATAATTAGCTGTCAAAATCTCAACTGTAGGATTGACCCAAAAATCCATGAGCTGTAAGGAATATAATCTCTGCGTTATATGTTAATCCCACCTTTCATTGGTTGGGACAGACGGGAGCCATTCCTCTTTTTCCTCCCAGACATCGATTCATTGATGGTCTCAGTCCTGGCTGTGTGAACAGCTCAGATCAGCGGCAGGCTGGGTACGTGTCATTTAGCATAGGCTTCTGTTTCCTTCATAGCACTATGATTTCTAGTCACAGAATAAGTGACACTATAACATTGCAGTTGGTGAACAAGCGACAATACAATTCAATACCAATTCAATACAATGCAATACAATACAATATCAATACAATACAATTCAATACAAATACCAATGCCAATACAATACAATACAAATACAGTAACCTGCCCAGGGACTGTGGTTGAAAATTAGCCGGCTGGCTAAAACCGGCACTTTTACTGAAACGTTGATTAATGTGCACTGTCCCTGTAAAAATAAAATAAACTCAACTCAACATTAAAATACTATAAAATACAATTCCAATCCAAATACCTTTACCAATACCAATATAATACAATACAATACCAATACAATACCAATATAATGCAATACAATACCAATACAATACCAATATAATACAATACACTACCAATACAATAACAATATAATACAATACAATACCAATACAATACCAATATAATACAATACAATACCAATACAATACCAATATAATACAATACAATACCAAAATAAAACCAATACAATACAATTCAATACTAATACCTATACAACACCAAGATATTAAAATACTATAAAATGGAATCCCAATCCCAATACATTTACCAATACGGTTACATTAAAATAAAGTACAATACAATACATTAAAATGCAATACAATACATTAAAATACAATACATTAAAATACAATACTGTGCAGTCTCTTTGAAAACATTGTGAATATACAAGTGTTCAGTTGCTGGAATTTTTACATTCCTTATCCTTTCAAGGTCAAAGTTTGACCATTTTGGATGCATTGTAATTGGTCTCTTGTGTCAGACGTCGGCCATCTTGATTCGGTGTTAAATTGGTCTCCTGTGGTCTCCATTTGGATTGCCTGGAGGCTGGGGAAACTGAGTAAGATACCGCAAGGAGGAAAACAATGGATGAAACCATACTGGGTTCACATGGGTCCAATCCAACAGCTGATGCACTCGTGTGTGTGTGTGTGTGTGTGTGTGTGTGTGTGTGTGTGTGTGTGTGTGTGTGTGTGTGTGTGTGTGTGTGCGTGCGTGCGTGCGTGCGTGCGTGCGTGCGTGCGTGCGTGCGTGCGTGTTCCATTTATTATTAAGTGGAAAGCTCTTTTCTAAACCACAATAACAATCTCAAGGAGCTGAAAAACAGCCTGTAGCGACTGAGTTCCTTTCTGATGTCACAAAGCTTTTCAGAGAGAATGGAACATTGAGTTGGATAACCCTTACCTTAACACCCTACGCCTACACTAGTATGCACACAAGGACACACACAAACACACATACGCACACGCAAGCACACACACTATGGAAAGCGGAATTCACATTCAAGGTAGGAATGCATTGAACTTGAATGTGAGGACTCTCCAGTGTTATTCTCAAGGCTGTGTGTGTGTGTGTGTGTGTGTGTGTGTGTGTGTGTGTGTGTGTGTGTGTGTGTGTGTGTGTGTGTGTGTGTGTGTGTGTGTGTGTGTGTGTGTGTGTGTGTGTGTGTGTGTGTGTGTGTGTGTGTTTCTCCGGTGTTGTTCTGGTACTGTGTCTCTTGGAACTGGACCGTACATTTCTTTTTATTATTCACCACTAGAGAAAATATTGAGCTGGAGAGTGTCAATACACACACACACACACGCACACACACACACACACACACACACACACACACACACACACACACACACACACACACACACACACACACACACACACGCACATACATACACACACTCAACTACATGGACAGATAAACACACACCTTTGCATATATGTTTAGACACTCAAGAGCATGGTAACAAACACAATCACTCCCCTTGCACATACACACACGCATAAACACACAATAACTGATGTTGGCAGTAAATAAACTGTGTGTGTGAGTGTGTGTAGAGAATGATGTGGAGTCCCAGTCCATCCTCAGTAGAGTAGTATAATCTCAGCCTATCAGTCCATTGTCACGGCCGTTGGAAAAAGAGGACCAAGGTGCAGCGTGGTGAGCGTACATGTTCCTTTATTAAACAAGACGCCGAACAAAAACAATAAACACAACAAAAACAAACCGTGAAGCTCAAAGGCTATGTGCCCTAAACAAAGTCAACTTCCCACAAAGACAGGTGGGAAAAAGAGCTACCTAAGTATGGTTCCCAATCAGACAAAACGATAGACAGCTGTCCCTGATTGAGAACCATACCCGGCCAAAACATAGAAATAGAAAATCATAGAAACACAAAACATAGAATGCCCACCCCAACTAACGCCCTGCCAAACCAAAATAGAGACATAAAAAGTATCTCTAAGGTCAGGGTGTGACATCCACCCTCAGTAGAGTAGTATAATCTCAGTCTATCAATCCATCCTCAGTAAAGTAGTATAATTACAGTCTGAGATCCTCAGTAAAGTAGTATAATCTCAGTCTATCAGTCCATCCTCAGTAGAGTAGTATAATCTCAGTCTATCAGTCCATCCTCAGTAGAGTAGTATAATCTCAGTCTATCAGTCCATCCTCAGTAGAGTAGTATAATCTCAGTCTGAGATCCTCAGTAGAGTAGTATAATCTCAGTCTATCAATTCATCCTCAGTAGAGTAGTATAATCTCAGTCTATCAGTCCATCCTCAGTAGAGTAGTATAATCTCAGTCTATCAATCAATCCTCAGTAGAGTAGTATAATCTCAGTCTATCAATCCATCCTCAGTAGAGTAGTATAATCTCAGTCTATCAGTCCATCCTCAGTAAAGTAGTATAATCTCAGTCTATCAATTCATCCTCAGTAAAGTAGTATAATCTCAGTCTATCAATTCATCCTCAGTAGAGTAGTATAATCTCAGTCTATCAGTCCATCCTCAGTAGAGTAGTATAATCTCAGTCTATCAGTCCATCCTCAGTAGAGTAGTATAATCTCAGTCTATCAATCCATCCTCAGGAGAGTAGTATAATCTCAGTCTATCAGTCCATCCTCAGTAAAGTAGTATAATCTCAGTCTATCAGTCCATCCTCAGTAAAGTAGTATAATCTCAGTCTATCAGATCATCCTCAGTAGAGTAGTATAATCTCAGTCTATCAGTCCATCCTCAGTAAAGTAGTATAATCTCAGTCTGTCAATCCATCCTCAGTAAAGTAGTATAATCTCAGTCTATCAATTCATCCTCAGTAAAGTAGTATAATCTCAGTCTATCAATTCATCCTCAGTAAAGTAGTATAATCTCAGTCTATCAATTCATCCTCAGTAAAGTAGTATAATCTCAGTCTATCAATTCATCCTCAGTAAAGTAGTATAATCTCAGTCTATCAATTCATCCTCAGTAGAGTAGTATAATCTCAGTCTATCAGTCCATCCTCAGTAGAGTAGTATAACCTCAGTCTATCAATCAATCCTCAGTAGAGTAGTATAATCTCAGTCTATCAATCCATCCTCAGTAGAGTATTATAATCTCAGTCTATCAGTCCATCCTCAGTAAAGTAGTATAATCTCAGTCTATCAGTCCATCCTCAGTAGAGTAGTATAATCTCAGTCTGATCATCCTCAGTAAAGTAGTATAATCTCAGTCTATCAGTCCATTCTCAGTAAAGTAGTATAATCTCAGTCTATCAATTCATCCTCAGTAAAGTAGTATAATCTCAGTCTATCAGTCCATCCTCAGTAGAGTAGTATAATCTCAGTCTATCAATTCATCCTCAGTAAAGTAGTATAATCTCAGTCTATCAGTCCATCCTCAGTAGAGTAGTATAATCTCAGTCTGTCTGATCATCCTCAGTAGAGTAAAGTAGTCAAGTCAGGGGACCCTAAAATGTGCGATTTAAATAGCTAATCAGATTTGTTTTTAAGGCTCTCTGAGAGAAACAGCATCGATGTGAAGTGATGCAATTAGCTGTCACACAAAAACTGTTGGGACAGGATGATGTGATGATGATGTGTGTGTGTGTGTGTGTGTGTGTGTGTGTGTGTGTGTGTGTGTGTGTGTGTGTGTGTGTGTGTGTGTGTGTGTGTGTGTGTGTGTGTGTGTGTGTGTGTGTGTGTGTGTGTGTGTGTGTGTGTGTGTGTGTGTGTGTGTGTGTGTGTGTGTGTGTGTGTGTGTGTGTGTGTGTGTGTGTGTGTGTGTGTATTTGTTTGTGTTTGTCACAGGGAGGATTTAAACACGTTTGAAATTAACAAACTCCATATCGGCAGGGCCATCATCCTTGTTTAATTGATTGACGTCTGTTGATTTAGAGAGAAGATGGCGTCAGCGTGTGGGTGTATGTGTGTGAGTGTGAGTGTGCGTCTGTTGATGCCTGTGCATGTGTGTGTTGATTGAGATTGGGTAGAGGAAAGTAAATGTTGTCATTATGAAACAGATGAATAATTGAGTCTCTGAGTTTGTATTACCTCAG
>NC_092091.1:81439840-81449840 GCF_045679555.1 Salvelinus alpinus | reverse complement strand
TTTATGTGTATTGATTTCCTGATGTGTATTGATGTCTTGATGTATTGATGTGTATTGATGTGCATTGATGTCTTGATGTGTATTGATGTGTATTGATGTGTATTGATGTGTATTGATGTCTTGATGTGTATTGATGTGCATTGATGTGTATTGATGTCTTGATGTGTATTGATGTGTATTGATGTGTATTGATGTGTATTGATGTGTATTGATGTGTATTGATTTCCTGATGTGTATTGATGTATTGATGTGTATTGATGTCTTGATGTCTTGATGTGTATTGATGTGTATTGATGTGTATTGATGTCTTGATGTCTTGATGTGTATTGATGTCTTGATGTGTATTGATGTGTATTGATGTGTATTGATGTCTTGATGTGTATTGATGTGTATTGATGTGTATTGATGTGTATTGATGTCTTGATGTGTATTGATGTGTATTGATGTCTTGATGTGTATTGATGTGTATTGATGTATTGATGTGTATTGATGTCTTGATGTATTGATGTGTATTGATGTATTGATGTGTATTGATGTGTATTGATGTGTATTGATGTGTATTGATGTGTATTGATGTGTATTGATGTCTTGATGTGTATTGATGTGTATTGATGTATTGATGTGTATTGATGTCTTTATGTATTGCTGTGTTTTGATGTATTGATGTGTATTGATGTGTATTGATGTCTTGATGTCTTGATGTGTATTCATGTGTATTCATGTCTTGATGTATTGATGTGTATTGATGTCTTGATGTGTATTGATGTATTGATGTGTATTGATGTGTATTGATGTCTTGATGTCTTGATGTCTTGATGTCTTGATGTGTATTGCTGTGTATTGATGTGTATTGATGTCTTGATGTGTATTGATGTGTATTGATGTGTCTTGATGTGTATTGATGTGTATTGATGTGTATTGATGTCTTGATGTGTATTGATGTGTATTGATGTGTATTGATGTGTATTGATGTGGCTTGATGTGTATTGATGTGTATTGATGTCTTGATGTGTATTGATGTGTATTGATGTGTATTGCTGTGTATTGATGTGTATTGATGTGTCTTGATGTGTATTGATGTGTCTTGATGTGTATTGATGTGTCTTGATGTGTATTGATGTCTTGATGTGTATTGATGTGTATTGATGTGTATTTATGTGTATTGATGTGTATTGATGTGTATTGATGTGTCTTGATGTGTATTGATGTGTCTTGATGTGTATTGATGTCTTGATGTGTATTGATGTGTATTGATGTGTATTGATGTGTATTTATGTGTATTGATGTGTATTGATGTGTATTGATGTGTATTGATGTGTCTTGATGTGTATTGATGTGTCTTGATGTGTATTGATGTCTTGATGTGTATTGATGTGTATTGATGTGTATTGATGTGTCTTGATGTGTATTGATGTGTCTTGATGTGTATTGATGTCTTGATGTGTATTGATGTGTATTGATGTGTATTGATGTGGCTTGATGTGTATTGATGTGTATTGATGTGGCTTGATGTGTATTGATGTGTATTGATGTGTTTTGATGTGTTTAACTACTGTTCCTGTTCCAGATGTCTGTTTCTGAACCAGCATGATGTTAAACACATACTGTACGGGTCTGTTCTCTCAGAGGATGTGTCTGAACCAGGATGATGTTAAACACATACTGTATGGGTCTGATCTCTCAGAGGATGTGTCTGAACCAGGATGATGTTAAACACATACTGTACGGGTCTGATCTCTCAGAGGATGTGTCGGAACCAGGATGATGTTAAACACATACTGTACGGGTCTGATCTCTCAGAGGATGTGTCTGAACCAGGATGATGTTAAACACATACTGTATGGGTCTGATCTCTCAGAGGATGTGTCTGAACCAGGATGATGTTAAACACATACTGTACGGGTCTGATCTCTCAGAGGATGTGTCTGAACCAGGATGATGTTAAACACATACTGTATGGGTCTGATCTCTCAGAGGATGTGTCGGAACCAGGATGATGTTAAACACATACTGTATGGGTCTGATCTCTCAGAGGATGTGTCGGAACCAGGATGATGTTAAACACATACTGTACGGGTCTGATCTCTCAGAGGATGTGTCTGAACCAGGATGATGTTAAACACATACTGTACGGGTCTGATCTCTCAGAGGATGTGTCGGAACCAGGATGATGTTAAACACATACTGTACGGGTCTGATCTCTCAGAGGATGTGTCTGAACCAGGATGATGTTAAACACATACTGTATGGGTCTGATCTCTCAGAGGATGTGTCGGAACCAGGATGATGTTAAACACATACTGTACGGGTCTGTTCTCTCAGAGGATGTGTCTGAACCAGGATGATGTTAAACACATACTGTATGGGTCTGATCTCTCAGAGGATGTGTCTGAACCAGGATGATGTTAAACACATACTGTATGGGTCTGATCTCTCAGAGGATGTGTCGGAACCAGGATGATGTTAAACACATACTGTACGGGTCTGTTCTCTCAGAGGATGTGTCTGAACCAGGATGATGTTAAACACATACTGTATGGGTCTGATCTCTCAGAGGATGTGTCTGAACCAGGATGATGTTAAACACATACTGTATGGGTCTGATCTCTCAGAGGATGTGTCGGAACCAGGATGATGTTAAACACATACTGTACGGGTCTGTTCTCTCAGAGGATGTGTCTGAACCAGGATGATGTTAAACACATACTGTATGGGTCTGATCTCTCAGAGGATGTGTCTGAACCAGGATGATGTTAAACACATACTGTATGGGTCTGATCTCTCAGAGGATGTGTCTGAACCAGGATGATGTTAAAACAGACGCACACACACACACACACACACACACACACACACACACACACACACACACACACACACACACACACACACACACACACACACACACACAGTCTGAGGGAATCATGCATAAGAACAACAGTCTGTGTAACAGGGACATTTCAACCCATCAGAGGAGGTGTTTGTGTCGTTTTTAAAATGCATAATTTATTCAAAACAGGGTTTTCAACTCAAAGGGCTCTCGCACAAACACACATAGACAAGCACGTATTAAGTTTGGAGACACAGTGTGTGTGTGTGTGTGTGTGTGTGTGTGTGTGTGTGTGTGTGTGTGTGTGTGTGTGTGTGTGTGTGTGTGTGTGTGTGTGTGTGTGTGTGTGTGTGTGTGTGTGTGTGTGTGTGTGTGTGTGTGTGTGTGTGTGTGTGTGTGTGTGTGTGTGTGTGTGTGTGTGTGTGTGTGTGTGTGTGTGCGTGCGTGCGTGTGTGTGTGCGTGCGTGTGTGTGGGCCAGCCGTTTCGTACATGCATCTTTTGTAAATGTATCTGCTCTTTCCAAGTAGCAGGTGAAGACCGACCAGACAGGCTGGTAATTGTTCAGGAGAAGATGTCCTTTGTCCTCTCTAAAGTGTCTTTACAATGATTAATAGTGATATATAGAAAATACAGGAAATCACGTTTCTACTGCACTGCCCTTTTAATAATGGTTAATAATGAGGGTATTGAGCCAAATGTCAAATGAAATGATAATGCTTTAAAATGGGGCTCCCGAGTGGCACAGCTAGGCACTTCGTCTCAGTGCAGGAGGCGTCAGTACAGTCCCTGGTTCAATTCCAGGCTGTATCACACCCGGCCGTGATCGGGAGTCCCATAGGGCTGCGCACAATTGGCCCAGCGTCGTGCGGGTTTGGGTTTGGGAGAGGTAGGCCGTCATTGCAGATAATAATTTCTTCTTGACTGACTTGTCTAGTTGAACACAGGTTCAGTAAAAACATACAACATGGTCTTCTGGAGCAGTTACATCTCTCTAATTTAACAAGGACTAATCTATTGATCAATGACGGTCATTTGTTGTGAATTAAATGGACAAATGAGATATTAATAAGCCAAAGTTTACCACAGTGGCTGCCATTTGCTGACGACATTTCTTCTGCATTGAGAGTTAAAAGAGTTAAATGATGATCTAATTCCTGAATAAGACTGTCGGTAGGTGAAAGGATAGTGCTTTAGTATTCTCCCTGTAGGTCCTGGACTCTGTCTGTGGGATGGTAAAGTAGTCTTTAAACAGTTAACTGTGGTATCCGTCATTCCTTATTCTATATGCCCCTAGTGATCAGAACGCACAATGAAAAGCCCATTAGACTTGTTCTGGGGACATTTTGACAGAGAATAGATCTAGGAGTAAATAGAACTCTAAGTAGAATGTGAATTCTAGGATTTGGATTGGTGCTCCGCTGTTCTGAGAATGTTAGTGTAAGCAGAAATGAAAGTAAAGAGCAATGGATTAACGCTGCCTTCAAACGCTCCTGTGGAAATGCAAACTGAGAGATAACCGCCTGAAAAACCTCCCAGGTCACCTTTCCAAAGGGGAAAGATAGAGATCCTTTTTTAGACCTGAGCTGACAACTTGTGATGTTTCATCAATGACATTTCTCCTTTTTTTACCCAAACGATCATGAAGTTGAAACATTTTCAGACTTATACATGTGTTTAATGTAGCCAATGGGCTTGTATTGTCAACATTAAGCAAGCAGGCTAACTTTATCAATCAATGTTAGCAAGCTCATTTAGCTAGCTAACATCTCCTTGATTGAAGATCCCTCCCTCCCCCCTCCCTCCTTCCCCCCTCCCTCCCTCCTCCCTCCCCCCTCCCTCACTCCCTCCCTCACTCCCTCGCTTTCTCTTCTTCTCTCTCTATTTCCAGCATGTTAATTATACACCTACATCGCTCAGGAGACATTCCAATTTGTGTTCATCATCGTTCAAACGCATCATCATTATCTCAAAACAACAACCAAAGAAAAAGTACTTTACAGAATCAGCCGTCGCTGTCGTGCAGAATGAACGTCTAAATGATCCAACAGCAAAAACAAAGAGTCTTTACTCATGTGCTTCTCTACTGTTCCATGTTCATGTCTTGTTCTTCTTTAAATTAGTCAGTGATTCTGACCAAACATCTTCATTTAGAAAACCAATGTATCCTCAGGGGGGTTATGTTCTTTAAAGTGGTACGTCTACTTTTTGTTTTGTTTTAATTTAATGATGTATAGCCGTTGGTAATTGAAGAATATAGCACCATCCCTCAGCTGTTTACCAAAAACAAGGGGCAGGTTGACAGTTATTTGTATTTTATTCTCAGATTGTCCCTTTAACGGTTAAAAAGAGATGTGTTTCAACACATTTGGTTTGATTGGAGAGTGGAGTGACCTCCAACTACCATTCACAGCATGACGTAGACTACATGGGCAAGAAGAACGTGTGTGTGTGTGTGTGTGTGTGTGTGTGTGTGTGTGTGTGTGTGTGTGTGTGTGTGTGTGTGTGTGTGTGTGTGTGTGTGTGTGTGTGTGTGTGTGTGTGTGTGTGTGTGTGTGTGTGTGTGTGTGTGTGTGTGTGTGTGTGTGCGTGCTTATCAAGCAGACTGGTCAGAATAAGAGCCGTCCGGAGTGCCGTTAGTAATACAGGCATTCTGGGAATGATCAAAGAATTCCAACTGAGCTCCAACCACCCCGGGATTTACTGCCCTCCTAAAGACAGAGGGAGAGAATTAAGAAGGAGGATGACGGAAGAAGGAGTGTGGAGAAGAAATATACAGGGGTTGTAAAAGAATGAAAGGAAAAGAGAGAACGAAGGTAAGGAAGAGGGTAAGGGAGGGAGGGAGAATGAAAGAGGAGTGTGAGAGAGAATAGAGAGATGATATGAGAGAGAGAACAGAGAGATAATATGAGAGAGAGAAGAGGTAGAGAGAAAATTAGCGAGTGAGAACAGAGAGAGAATATGAGAGGGAGAACAGAGAGAGAGAGAGAATATAAGAGAGGGAGATTAGAGAGAGATATAATATGAGAGAGGGAGATTAGAGAGAGAGTTAATATGAGAGAGGGAGATTAGAGAGAGAGGGAGATTAGCGAGAGAGTTAATATGAGAGAGGGAGATTAGCGAGAGAGAGAATATGAGAGAGGGAGATAAGAGAGAGAGATAATATGAGAGAGGGAGATTGGAGAGAGAGAGAATTTGAGAGAGGGAGATTAGCGAGAGAGAGAATATGAGAGAGATAATATGAGAGAGGGAGAACAGAGATAGAGGGAGAGAGAGATGGTGAGATGAGGACCATAGTCTTTCTAGAAAGATTCTGAAAAGAAGGAGAGATGAGTTACTGTCCCTCCCTCCATTCTTCTCTTCTTCCACCTGTCTTTTGACACTCTTTACCTCATTCGGCCTCTCTTTCTTTCTCCTGTCTCTTACCTACGCCCCCCTTCTCTCGCATTTTATTTATGTCTCTCTTCCTTCCTGTTTCTCCTTTTGACTTTCTATACCTCCCCTTCCCCCTCTCCATGTCTATCTGTCTCTCCCTCTCCCCTCTCTACCTCTCTCCCATTCTCATTCTCTCTCCCCCTCCCTCACTCCATCCTCCCTCTCTCCCTCTCTCTCTCTCCCTCTCCCCTCTCTCCCTCTCCCTTCTCTCCCTCTCCCCCTCTCTCCCATTCTCATTCTCTCTCCGTCTCTCCCATTCTCATTCTCTCTCCATCTCTCCCATACTCATTCTCTCTCCCCCTCTCCCTTACTCCCTTTCCCCCCCCCCCCCCTCTCTCTCTCTCTCTCTCTCTCTTTCTCTCTCTCATCATCGTGATAGCACTAGTCTACTCTCTGCTTAACAGTGATTCATAATCATGTGAAATGGCCCAGTGTCAAGCCCCACTCTGTTCTGGCTGATACCGCATGTCCTTCCCTCCATATTCTCTCCACTCTCTTTGTTCTCTCAGTTTTTCTCCTCTCTCAGTCTTACTCGTCTCTCTCTCTCTCTCTCTCTCTCTGTCTTTCTCTCAGTCTTTCTCCTCTCTCAGTTTTTCTCCTCTCTCAGTCTTACTCTTCTCTCTCTCACTCTCTCTCTGTCTTTCTCTCTGTCTCTCTCTCTCTCTCTCTCTCTCTGTCTTTCTCTCTCTCTTTCTTTCTCCTCTCGCTCAGTTTTTTCCTCTCTCTTTCAGTCTTTCTCCTCTCTCTCTCTCTCTCTCTCTCTTTCTCTGAACATCTTTATGTCTCTGTTCCACGTCCTCATAGCCATCCAGCTCTACAGTTAGTTCAACCAAATATTGAGCATCTGATCTGTTTAATTGATGTGGTATGTTTTGGAATATGCCTTTAACTTCTGTCGTCTCTGTATTACCATTCCGCGCATCATGTTCTGGAATCTAACATATACCCTCTATTGGAATGGCTCATGAATGGCTCAGGAGACATTTTCACAAAACAGGAGTTGAATCACCAAATCAAAAAGGCAGGATGCATCAAGGTTGTCACACGTCAGAACAACAAGTTAAATAGAATATATACTTATAATATTTCATCAATGGAATCTCCACCCACACCTAATGGGCATCCCAAACGGCATTCTATTCCCTATGGGCCCTGGTCAAAAGGAGTGCACTAAAAAAGGGAATAGTACCCTGGTCAAAAGGAGTGCACTAAAACAGGGAATAGGGTCCTGGTCAAAAGGAGTGCACTAAAACAGGGAATAGGGTCCTGGTCAAAAGTAGTGCACTAAAACAGGGAATACGGTGCCCTTTTGGGCCTCAGGCCGATACACCCACTGACTGACTGAAGAGAGGGTGGAGCACCAAACATATGATTTAGATGTGGTATTCATGGGCTAAGTTACACACAGACACATGAACAGACCCGTGGACAGAGAGGACCCGTGGACAGAGAGGACCCGTGGACAGAGAGGACCCGTGGACAGAGAGGAACCGTGGACAGAGAGGACCCGTGGACAGAGAGGGCCCGTGGACAGAGAGGGCCCGTGGACAGAGAGGACCCGTGGACAGAGAGGACCCGTGGACAGAGAGGACCCGTGGACAGAGAGGACCCGTGGACAGAGAGGACCCGTGGACAGAGAGGACCCGTGGACAGAGAGGGCCCGTGGACAGAGAGGACCCGTGGACAGAGAGGGCCCGTGGACAGAGAGGGCCCGTGGACAGAGAGGACCCGTGGACAGAGAGGACCCGTGGACAGAGAGGACCCGTGGACAGAGAGGGCCCGTGGACAGAGAGGACCCGTGGACAGAGAGGACCCGTGGACAGAGAGGACCCGTGGACAGAGAGGACCCGTGGACAGAGAGGACCCATGGACAGAGAGGACCCGTGGACAGAGAGGACCCGTGGACAGAGAGGGTCCGTGGACAGAGAGGGTCCGTGGACAGAGATGACCCGTGGACAGAGAGGACCCGTGGACAGAGAGGACCCGTGGACAGAGAGGACCCGTGGACATAGAGGACCCGTGGACAGAGAGGACACGTGGACAGAGAGGGCTCTTCCTGTTCAGAGAACAGGCCCCTTTGTCCTTCCACTCTCCAAAGTGGGATTTTGGGTGGTGGTATAATTCCCACCCAAATGTTTTATATATATATATATATTGTCATTGTTGCAGGGAACACACTGCCCGCTAGTCGTCATCAAGGACGCCACCCCCCACCCCGTCCGTTGTGCCTTGTTGAGCCCCCCTGTATGGGGTTAATGCAGCACGCTCAGTATCCAAACAAGCCCGGACTGAGCCATGCGGTCACCGGTGTAGAGTGTGTAACTAGCTGCAGGTGAAACAACCACAGTACTGCCGGTGTAGAGTGTGTAACTAGCTGCTACCCAGGTGAAACATCCACAGTACTGCCGGTGTAGAGTGTGTAACTAGCTGCAGGTGAAACATCCACAGTACTGCCGGTGTAGAGTGTGTAACTAGCTGCAGGTGAAACATCCACAGTACTGCCGGTGTAGAGTGTGTAACTAGCTGCAGGTGAAACATCCACAGTACTGCCGGTGTAGAGTGTGTAACTAGCTGCAGGTGAAACATCCACAGTACTGCCGGTGTAGAGTGTGTAACTAGCTGCAGGTGAAACATCCACAGTACTGCCGGTGTAGAGTGTGTAACTAGCTGCAGGTGAAACATCCACAGTACTGCCGGTGTAGAGTGTGTAACTAGCTGCAGGTGAAACATCCACAGTACTGCCGGTGTAGAGTGTGTAACTAGCTGCAGGTGAAACATCCACAGTACTGCCGGTGTAGAGTGTGTAACTAGCTGCAGGTGAAACATCCACAGTACTGCCGGTGTAGAGTGTGTAACTAGCTGCAGGTGAAACATCCACAGTACTGCCGGTGTAGAGTGTGTAACTAGCTGCAGGTGAAACATCCACAGTACTGCCGGTGTAGAGTGTGTAACTAGCTGCAGGTGAAACATCCACAGTACTGCCGGTGTAGAGTGTGTAACTAGCTGCAGGTGAAACATCCACAGTACTGCCGGTGTAGAGTGTGTAACTAGCTGCTACCCAGGTGAAACATCCACAGTACTGCCGGTGTAGAGTGTGTAACTAGCTGCAGGTGAAACATCCACAGTACTGCCGGTGTAGAGTGTGTAACTAGCTGCAGGTGAAACATCCACAGTACTGCCGGTGTAGAGTGTGTAACTAGCTGCAGGTGAAACATCCACAGTACTGCCGGTGTAGAGTGTGTAACTAGCTGCAGGTGAAACATCCACAGTACTGCCGGTGTAGAGTGTGTAACTAGCTGCAGGTGAAACATCCACAGTACTGCCGGTGTAGAGTGTGTAACTAGCTGCAGGTGAAACATCCACAGTACTGCCGGTGTAGAGTGTGTAACTAGCTGCAGGTGAAACATCCTCAGTACTGCCACAGCAGCATTAGATTAACACCTGAGTTATCCTACGTGGTCATCAATATTGCGTCTGGTTGGCTGATACGCTCAGAAGAAAGACATAGAGAGGTAATTCAACAGGCAGTCAAAGACATGGAGCTAACTAACACGTTTACATTATCATCAACACAATCAGCTGATCAGCACTCTTTTCCCAGTCTTCAGACACTGTTACTATCTTGTCTTACAACGTGTGATGATGACTGAGGACGTTGTTGCAGAAGTAAATAGGCTCAAAACATGTCACATGTTCACTACAGAGCTTTTGGTGTGTTATGATGTGTCTTATTATAG
>NC_092091.1:81432340-81434840 GCF_045679555.1 Salvelinus alpinus | reverse complement strand
GACCTGGTATGAAAGACAAAACAAGATGGGAAATATAATCGACATTACTTGGCACTTTTCACTGGCTGTCCCTCAGGTTGTGGCAGGAGGACACATATTTGGCTGCCAAAACTGCACATTTTGGCTTTTCACCCAATAAATATTAGATTTTTTCTTCATCTTTTATAGTTCAAATTCTTTGTATTGAATTATAATTTGGGGAAAGAAATATTCTCTTAGGTCTGAGTATTTGTCAAAGTGTAGTAGGAAATGTAGCTCTCTCTCTCTCAGGTCAAAATCATGATATTGTCACTCTGCTATGACTATGATAATTCTCAAAGAGGAGCAGTTTCTAACAGAGACACTTCAAATATTTGAAAAATGAGTTTGCCCTTAGTCTGAATCAGTTAGATAAGTGGGGAAAACAGGAAACTAGTATTGAATCAATTGGCTTGAAAAGTCACCTGCCATCAGTGTACTGTCCTGTCCGTGTCCTGTCAGTGTCTTGTCAGTGTCCTGTCGGTGTCATGTCTGTGTCCTGTCGGTGTCATGTCTGTATCCTGTCATTGTCCTGTCTGTGTCCTGTCAGTGTCTTGTCAGTGTCCTGTCATTGTCCTGTCTGTGTCCTGTCAGTGTTCTGTCATTGTCCTGTCTGTGTCCTGTCAGTGTCCTGTCGGTGTCATGTCTGTGTCCTGTCTGTGTCCTGTCGGTGTCATGTCTGTGTCTTTTCTGTGTTCTGTCTGTGTCCTGTCTGTGTCCTGTCGGTGTCATGTCTGTGTCCTTTCTGTGTTCTGTCTGTGTCCTGTCATTGTCCTGTCTGTGTCCTGTCGGTGTCATGTCTGTGTCCTGTCAGTGTCCTGTTAGTGTCCTGTCTGTGTCCTGTCTGTGTCCTGTCTGTGTCCTGTCAGTGTCCTGCCTGTGTCCTGTCGGTGTCCTGTTTGTGTCCTGTCGGTGTCCTGTCTGTGTCCTGTCTGTGTCCTGTCTGTGTCCTGTCTGTGTCCTGTCTGTGTCCTGTCAGTGTCCTGTCTGTATCCTGTCAGTGTTCTGTCAGTGTTCTGTCATTGTCCTGTCTGTGTCCTGTCTGTGTCCTGTCTGTGTCCTGTCAGTGTCCTGTCTGTGTCCTGTCTGTGTCCTGTCATTGTCCTGTTAGTGTCCTGTCTGTGTTCTGTCTGTGTCCTGTCTGTGTCCTGTCCGTGTCCTGTCATTGTCCTGTCAGTGTTCTGTCATTTTCCTGTCTGTGTCCTGTCTGTGTCCTGTCTGTGTCATGTCAGTGTCCTGTCTGTGTCCTGTCTGTGTCCTGTCTGTGTCATGTCATTGTCCTGTCTGTGTCCTGTCATTGTCCTGTCTGTGTCCTGTCTGTGTCCTGTCATTGTCCTGTCTGTGTCCTGTCTGTGTCCTGTCTGTGTCATGTCATTGTCCTGTCTGTGTCCTGTCATTGTCCTGTCTGTGTCCTGTCTGTGTCCTGTCCGTGTCCTGTCATTGTCCTGTCAGTGTTCTGTCATTGTCCTGTCTGTGTCCTGTCTGTGTCCTGTCTGTGTCATGTCATTGTCCTGTCTGTGTCCTGTCATTGTCCTGTCTGTGTCCTGTCTGTGTCCTGTCCGTGTCCTGTCATTGTCCTGTCAGTGTTCTGTCATTTTCCTGTCTGTGTCCTGTCTGTGTCCTGTCTGTGTCATGTCAGTGTCCTGTCTGTGTCCTGTCTGTGTCCTGTCTGTGTCATGTCATTTTCCTGTCTGTGTCCTGTCTGTGTCCTGCCATTGTCCTGTCTGTGTCCTGTCTGTGTCCTGCCTGTGTCCTGTCATTGTCCTGTCTGTGTCCTGTCTGTGTCCTGTCTGTGTCGTCATTGTCCTGTCTGTGTCCTGTCATTGTCCTGTCTGTGTCCTCTCAGTGTCCTGTCTATGTCGTCATTGTCCTGTCTGTGTCCTGTCATTGTCCTGTCTGTGTCCTCTCAGTGTCCTGTCTGTGTCCTGTCATTGTCCTGTCTGTGTCCTCTCAGTGTCCTGTCTGTGTCCTGTCATTGTCCTGTCTGTGTCCTGTCTGTGTCCTGTCTGTGTCGTCATTGTCCTGTCTGTGTCCTGTCATTGTCCTGTCTGTGTCCTGTCAGTGTCCTGTCTGTGTCCTGTCATTGTCCTGGCTGTGTCCTCTCATTGTCCTGTCTGTGTCCTGTCATTGTCCTGTCTGTGTCCTGTCTGTGTCCTGTCAAGTGTCCTGTCTGTGTCCTCTCATGTGTCCTGTCTGTGTCCTCTCAGTGTCCTGTCATTGTCCTGTCTAGTGTGCCTGTCATTGTCGCTGTTAGTGTGCCTGTCTGTGTGTCTGATACTGTGTCCTGTCTGTGTCACTGTCCGTGTCCTGTCAGTGTCCTGTCTAGTGTCCTGGATCTGTGTCCTGTCTGTGTCATGTCATTGTCCTGTCTGTGTCCTGTCATTGCTCCTGTCTGTGTCCTGTCTGTGTCCTGTCATTGTCCTGTCTGTGTCCTGTCTGTGTCCTGTCTGTGTCATGTCATTGTCCTGTCTGTGTCCTGTCA
>NC_092091.1:81409840-81427340 GCF_045679555.1 Salvelinus alpinus | reverse complement strand
GTGTGTGTGTGTGTGTGTGTGTGTGTGTGTGTGTGTGTGTGTGTGTGTGTGGTCAAACACCAGAGAACATCTGAAGACGGCTAAAACTAAGCACCCTGGTTTTCCAAGACTCCTCATTTGACAAAGTATCCCTCTCTCCTCCCTCTCTCCTCCCTCTCTCCTCACTCTCTCCTCCCTCTCTCCTCCCTCTCTCCTCCCTCTCTCCTCCCTCTCTCCTCACTCTCTCCTCACTCTCTCCTCCCTCTCTCCTCCCTCTCTCCTCACTCTCTCCTCACTCTCTCCTCACTCTCTCCTCCCTCTCTCCTCACTCTCTCCTTCATCTCTCCTTCCTCTCTCCTCATTTTCTCCTCCCTCTCTCCTCCCTCTCTCCTCCCTCTCTACTCCCTCTCTACTCCATCTCACCTCACTCTCTCCCCCTCTCTCCTCCCTCTCTCCTTCCTCTCTCCCCATTCTCTCCTCCCTCTCTCCTCCTTCTCTTCTCCCTCTCTCCTCACTCTCTCCTCAGTCAGTCTCTTCCCTCTCTCCTCCCTCTCTCCTTCCTCTCTCCTCCCTCTCTCCTCACTCTCTCCTCACTCTCACCTCACTCTCTCCTCCCTCTCTCCTCCCTCTCTCCTCCCTCTCTACTCCCTCTCTACTCCATCTCACCTCACTCTCTCCCCCTCTCTCCTCCCTCTCTCCTTCCTCTCTCCCCATTCTCTCCTCCCTCTCTCCTCCTTCTCTTCTCCCTCTCTCCTCACTCTCTCCTCAGTCAGTCTCTTCCCTCTCTCCTCCCTCTCTCCTTCCTCTCTCCTCCCTCTCTCCTCACTCTCTCCTCACTCTCACCTCACTCTCTCCTCCCTCTCTCCTCCCTCTCTCCTCACTCTCTCCTCACTCTATCCTCCCTCTCTCCTCACTCTCTCCTTCATCTCTCCTTCCTCTCTCCTCCCTCTCTCCTCACTCTCTCCTCACTCTATCCTCCCTCTCTCCTCCCTCTCTCCTCCCTCTCTCCCCCTCTCTACTCCATCTCACCTCACTCTCTCACTCTCTCCCCCTCTCTCCTCCCTCTCTCCTTCCTCTCTCCCCATTCTCTCCTCCCTCTCTCCTCCTTCTCTTCTCCCTCTCTCCTCACTCTCTCCTCAGTCACTCTCTTCCCTCTCTCCCCCCTCTCTCCTTCCTCTCTCCTCCCTCTCTCCTCACTCTCTCCTCACTCTCACCTCACTCTCTCCTCCCTCTCTCCTTCCTCTCTCCTCCCTATCTCCTCACTCTCTCCTCCCTCTCTCCTCCATATCTCCTCACTCTCTCCTCACTCTCTCCTCACTCTCTCCTTCCTCTCTCCTCCCTCTCTCCTCCCTCTCTCCTCCCTCTCTCCTCACTCTCTCCTCACGCTCCTCCCTCTCTCCTCCCTCTCTCCTCACTCTCTCCTCCCTCTCTCCTCACTCTCTCCTCACTCCCACTCTTAGACATCCTTTAGAAATGACCAACTACCATCTAAAATAACTGTGTGTGTGTGTGTGTGTGTGTGTGTGTGTGTGTGTGTGTGTGTGTGTGTGTGTGTGTGTGTGTGTGTGTGTGTGTGTGTGTGTGTGTGTGTGTGTGTGTGTGTGTGTGTGTGTGTGTGTGTGTGTGTGTGTGTGTGTCTGTGTTTTTTCAGACCTGTATATAACCACACACTTGTCATTGGTAAAATTTGGATAGACTTACAAAAATACCCAAACTCAAAATAATTCACATCTGAAAGAAGCAAAGAACTGAGTGTAATATAAATCAAATCAAATCAAATGTTATTTGTCACATACACATGGTTAGCAGATGTTAATGCGAGTGTAGTGAAATGCTTGTGCTTCTAGTTCTGACCTTGCAGTAATATCTAACAAGTAATCTAACCTAACAATTTCACAACAACTACCTTATACACACAAATGTAAAGGAATGAATAAGAATATGTACATAGGAATATATGAATGAGCGATGGCCGAACGGCATAGGCAAGATGCAGTAGATGGTACAGTATATACCGTACATATGAGATGAGTAATGTAGGGTATGTAAACATTATATAAAGTGGCATCGTTTAAAGTGGCTAGTGATACATTTATTACATACATTTTTCATTATTAAAGTGGCTGAAGATTTGAGTCTGTATGTTGGCAGCAGCCACTTAATGTTAGTGATGGCTGTTTACAGTCTGATGGCCTTGAGATAGAGATAGCTGTTTTTCAGTCTCTCGGTCCCTGCTTTGATGCACCTGTACTGACCTCGCCTACTGGATGATAGCGGGGTGAACAGGCAGTGGCTCGGTTGGTTGTTGTCCTCGATGATCTTATTGGCCTTCCTGTGACATCGGGTGGTGTAGGTGTCCTGGAGGGCAGGTAGTTTGCCCCCGATGATGCGTTGTGCAGACCTCACTACCCTCTGGAGAGCCTTACGGTTATGGGCGGAGCAGTTGCCGTACCAGGCGGTGATACAGCCCGACAGGATGCTCTCGATTGTGCATCTGTAAAAGTTTGTGAGTGTTTTTGGTGACAAGCCGAATTTCTTCAGTCTCCTGAGGTTGAAGAGGCGCTGCTGCGCCTTCTTCACCACGCTGTCTGTGTAGGTGGACCATTTCAGTTTGTCTGTGATGTGTACGCCGAGGAACTTAAAAATGTCCACCTTCTCCACTACTGTCCCGTCGATGTGGATGGGGGGATGCTCCCTCTGCTGTTTGCTGAAGTCCACGATCATCTCCTTTGCTTTGTTGACATTGAGTGTGAGGTTATTTTCCTGACACCACACTCCGAGGGCCCTCACCTCCTCCCTGTAGGCCGTGTCGTTGTTGTTGGTAATCAAGCCTACCACTGTAGTGTCGTCTTCAAACTTAATGATTGAGTTGGAGGCGTGCATGGCCACGCAGTCGTGGGTGAACAGGGAGTACAGGAAAGGGCTGAGAACGAACCCGTGTGGGGCCTTAGTGTTGAGGATATGCGGGGTGGAGATGTTGTTACCTATCCTCACCACCCATGGGCTGCCCGTCAGGAAGAACCAGTTGCACAGGGCGGGGTCGAGACCCAGGGTCTCGAGCTTAATGACGAGTTTGGAGGGTACTATGGTGTTAAATGCTGAGCTGTAGTCGATGAACAGCATTCTTACATAGGTATTCTTCTTGTCCAGATGGGTTAGGGCAGTGTGCAGTGTGATTGCGTCTTCTGTGGACCTATTGGGGTGGTAAGCAAATTGGAGTGGGTCTAGGGTGTCAGGTAGGGTGGAGGTGATATGGTCCTTGACTAGTCTCTCAAAGCACTTCATGATGATGGAAGTGAGTGCTACGGGGCGGTAGTCATTTAGCTCAGTTACCTTAGCTTTCTTGGGAACAAGAACAATTGTGGCCCTCTTGAAGCATGTGGGAACACCAGACTGGGATAAGGCTTGATTGAATATGTCTCTAAACACTCAAGACAGCTGATCTGCGCATGCTCTGAGGATGCGGCTGGGGATGCCATCTGGGCCTGCAGCCTTGCGAGGGTTAACACGTTTAAATGTTTTACTCACATGGCTGCAGTGAAGGGGAGCAGGTTTTGGTAGCGGGCCATGTCAGTGGCACTGTACTGTCCTCAAAGCGAGCAAAGAAGTTGTTTAGTTTGTCTGGGAGCAAGACATCCTGGTCCGCGACAGGGCTGGTTATCCTTTTGATGTCCGTGATTGGCTGTAGACCCTGCCACATGCTTCTCGTGTCTGAGCTGTTGAATTGCGACTCTACTTTGTCTCTACACTGACGCTTACCTTGTTTGATTGCCTTGCGGAGGGAATAGCTACACTGCTTGTATTCGGTCATGTTTCCAGTCCCCTTGCCCTGGTTAAAAGCAATGGTTCGCGCTTTCAGTTTTGCGTGAATGCTGCCATCAATCCACGGTTTCTGGTTGTTGAATGTTTAAATAGTCGCTGTGGGTACAATATCACCGATGAACTTGCTAATAAACTCGCTCACCGAATCAGCGTATGCATCAATGTTATTGTCCGACGCTATGCGGAACATATCCCAGTCCACGTGATCGAAGCAATCTTGAAGTGTGGAATCCGATTGGTCGGACCAGCGTTGAACAGACCTGAGCACAGGCGCTTCCTGTTTTAGTTTCTGTCTATATGCTGGGAGCAACAAAATGGAGTCGTGGTCAGATTTCCCGAAAGGAGGGAGGGGCTTTATATGCGTCGCGGAAGTTGGAATAACAATGATCCAGCCGGGTCGTGCATTCGATATGCTGATAACATTTAGGGAGTCTTGTTTTCAGAATAGCCTTGTTAAAATCCCCAGCTACAATAAATGCAGCCTCAGGATATGTGGTTTCCAGTTTACATAGAGTCCAATTAAGTTCTTTCAGGGCCGTCGATGTGTCTGCCTGGGGGGGATATACACAACTGTGATTATGATCGAAGAGAATTCTCTTGGTAGATAATGCGGTCGGCATTTGATTGTAAGGAATTCTATGTTGTATAATGAAGCTAGTGTAATATATATGTTGTATAATGAAGATAATGTAATAAATGTTGTATAATGAAGATAGTGTAATATATGTGTTTAATAATGAAGTGGCCTGGCAGCATTAGTGATGCCTCTCTGTAGGTGTGACACACAGTCGTCTCCTACTTTACTATGGATGAGTTGTCTGGGGTGATGCATGCAGCGTCAAGAAACAGACATGTCAGCATTGTCACCGGGCTCTCCAAACATACACACACACACAGACTGTACGCATATGCATTACTGCACACACACACACACACACACACACACACACACACACACACACACACACACACACACACACACACACACACACACACACACACACACACACACACACACACACACACACACACACACACACACACACACACACACACACACACACACACACACACACACACACACACACACACACACACACACACTTCATGAACGCAGCCTCCACAACCTTTTGCTAATTCACCCATCACCTCATTATCCTCCTGTTAATTCACCCACCACTTCATTATCTTCCTGTTAATTCACCCATCACTTCATTATCTTCCTGTTAATTCACCCACCACTTCATTATCTTCCTGTTAATTCACCCACATCACCATCCTCTTCCTGTTAATAAACTCACATCACCATCCTCTTCCTGTTAATAAACTCACATCACCATCCTCTTCCTGTTAATAAACTCACATCACCATCCACTTCCTGTTAATAAACTCACATCACCATCCTTTTCCTGTTAATTCACCCACATCACCATCCTCTTCCTGTTAATACACCCACCACTTAATTCTCTTCCTGCCCATGCACCCACCAACTTAACGTCTGGTCTGAGGTTCTGTCCTCTTGTTGTGCCACCCCAAATGCACCCTATTCCCTATATAGTACACTACTTTGGTGCACTATAAAAGGAATAGGGTGTCATTTGGGAGTCAGGTGTTGGTCACATTAATATTTCTGTCCTGATAGGGTATAGGGTGTGTGACAATCACACTGTTTCCGTCTCTGTCAGCACTCAGCTATGGCGCTGTGTGTGTGTGTGTGTGTGTGTGTGTGTGTGTGTGTGTGTGTGTGTGTGTGTGTGTGTGTGTGTGTGTGTGTGTGTGTGTGTGTGTGTGTGTGTGTGTGTGTGTGTGTGTGTGTGTGTGTGTGTGTGTGTGTGTGTGTGTGTGTGTGTGTGTGTGTGTGTGTGTGTGTGTGTGTGTGTGTGTTATAGAAATACAAGCCCATATCTCATATCTTATTTGGATTTAAAATAAACACCTGCTGCTGGACCGTCTATATCTGCTAATATAAATCAGGAGAGAGAGAGAGAGAGAGAGAGAGAGAGAGAGAGAGAGAGAGAGAGAGAGAGAGAGAGAGAGAGAGAGAGAGAGAGAGAGAGAGAGAGAGAGAGAGAGAGAGAGAGAGAGAGAGAGAGAGAGAGAGAGAGAGAGAGAGAGGTGAAGAGAGAGAGAGGACATACCTGGAGTGGGTGGGATAGAGAGGGAGAGATGGAGAGAGAGAGAGAGGGAGAGACAGAGAGGGAGAGAGAGAGATGACAGAGCTGGAGTGGGTGGGATAGAGAGGGAGAGATGGAGAGAGAGAGAGAGGGAGAGACAGAGAGGGAGAGAGAGAGGACAGAGCTGGAGTGGGTGGGATAGAGAGGGAGAGATGGAGAGAGAGAGAGAGAGAGAGAGAGAGGGAGAGACAGAGAGGGAGAGAGAGAGGACAGACCTGGAGTGGGTGGGATAGAGAGGGAGAGATGGAGAGAGAGAGATAGAGATAGGTAGACAGGGAGAAAGATGTAGGTGAAGGGGGGGCGGCAGAGAGGGAGAAATAGATGGAGAGAGAGAGAGCGAGAGAGAGAGAGGGAGGGACACAGAGAGAAAGGGAGAAAGAGAGAGAGAGAAGGGGGGAGAGAGAGAAGTGAAGAGTGTGAGGGAAGAAAGAGGAAAAGGATAGCGAGATCCCCCACACCTCTGTTTCTGCTGATATAGGTCTGTCATAGAGGGGAGAGGTAGAGGAGACATTAGGTCTGTCATAGAGGGGAGAGGTAGTAGAGACGTTAGGTCTGTCATAGAGGGGAGAGGTAGTAGAGACATTAGGTCTGTCATAGAGGGGAGAGGTAGAGGAGAGGTTAGGTCTGTCATAGAGGGGAGAGGTAGAGGAGAGGTTAGGTCTGTTATAGAGGGGAGAGGTAGAGGAGGGGTTAGGTCTGTCATAGAGGGGAGAGGTAGTAGAGACGTTAGGTCTGTCATAGAGGGGAGAGGTAGTAGAGACATTAGGTCTGTCATAGAGGGGAGAGGTAGTAGAGACATTAGGTCTGTCATAGAGGGGAGAGGTAGTAGAGACGTTAGGTCTGTCATAGAGGGGAGAGGTAGTAGAGACGTTAGGTCTGTCATAGAGGGGAGAGGTAGTAGAGACGTTAGGTCTGTCATAGAGGGGAGAGGTAGTAGAGACGTTAGGTCTGTCATAGAGGGGAGAGGTAGTAGAGACATTAGGTCTGTCATAGAGGGGAGAGGTAGAGGAGAGGTTAGGTCTGTTATAGAGGGGAGAGGTAGAGGAGGGGTTAGGTCTGTCATAGAGGGGAGAGGTAGTAGAGACATTAGGTCTGTCATAGAGGGGAGAGGTAGTAGAGACATTAGGTCTGTCATAGAGGGGAGAGGTAGTAGAGACGTTAGGTCTGTCATAGAGGGGAGAGGTAGTAGAGACATTAGGTCTGTCATAGAGGGGAGAGGTAGTAGAGACATTAGGTCTGTCATAGAGGGGAGAGGTAGTAGAGACGTTAGGTCTGTCATAGAGGGGAGAGGTAGTAGAGACATTAGGTCTGTCATAGAGGGGAGAGGTAGTAGAGACATTAGGTCTGTCATAGAGGGGAGAGGTAGTAGAGACGTTAGGTCTGTCATAGAGGGGAGAGGTAGTAGAGACATTAGGTCTGTCATAGAGGGGAGAGGTAGTAGAGACATTAGGTCTGTCATAGAGGGGAGAGGTAGTAGAGACATTAGGTCTGTCATAGAGGGGAGAGGTAGTAGAGACGTTAGGTCTGTCATAGAGGGGAGAGGTAGTAGAGACGTTAGGTCTGTCATAGAGGGGAGAGGTAGTAGAGACATTAGGTCTGTCATAGAGGGGAGAGGTAGTAGAGACATTAGGTCTGTCATAGAGGGGAGAGGTAGAGGAGAGGTTAGGTCTGTTATAGAGGGGAGAGGTAGAGGAGGGGTTAGGTCTGTCATAGAGGGGAGAGGTAGTAGAGACATTAGGTCTGTCATAGAGGGGAGAGGTAGTAGAGACATTAGGTCTGTCATAGAGGGGAGAGGTAGTAGAGACGTTAGGTCTGTCATAGAGGGGAGAGGTAGTAGAGACATTAGGTCTGTCATAGAGGGGAGAGGTAGTAGAGACATTAGGTCTGTCATAGAGGGGAGAGGTAGTAGAGACGTTAGGTCTGTCATAGAGGGGAGAGGTAGTAGAGACATTAGGTCTGTCATAGAGGGGAGAGGTAGAGGAGAGGTTAGGTCTGTTATAGAGGGGAGAGGTAGATGAGACTATAATGCAAGAGGTAGAGAGAATCAAGTGACAAAAATGGAAGGGTACTGAAGAGGATGAGGTATAGAGAGTGAATGCCGAGAGGTAGAGGAGGTGGAGGGAGAAGTAGTGAAGGATGAAAAGAGAGCTGGTTAAGTAAGAGGGAGAGAGTGAGAGAGAGAGAGAGAGCGAGAGAGAGAGAGAGAGAGAGAGAGAGAGAGAGAGAGAGAGAGAGAGAGAGAGAGAGAGAGAGAGAGAGAGAGAGAGAGAGAGAGAGAGAGAGAGAGAGAGAGAGAGAGAGAGAGAGAGAGAGAGAGAGAGAGAGAGAGAGAATTGAGAGGGTGGTGTGAGGAAAGAGAAAGCGATGACAGAGAGGTGTTGAGGGATGACACGAAAGGGGGTGAAGAGGAGGAAGGGAGGGAGAGAGGGAAATGGGGATAGAATGAGGGAGGGAGAGGAGAGGAGAGGAGAGGAGAGGAGAGGAGAGGAGAGGAGAGGAGAGGAGAGGGGAGAGAGAGGAGAGGAGAGTGACGAGGGTGGATGGAGTGACAAGGGAGGAGAGAGGGAGGAGAAGTGGTGGTGAGGGATGAAGGGATAGGTGGTAAAGAGAGAGGGGGAGAGAGGGGGAGGTAGTGTATTGATTGATGGGGTGTAGACAGGCCCTGCCATTCTCTAGAGCCCTCCACAGTGCTGGAGAAATGTTAGACACACTGCTGCAGACTAGAGGGTGTAAGTGTGTGCGTCTGTGTGTGTGAGAGAGAGAGTTTAGGAGGGTTTCCACTCTTTCAGAGTGGTTGTCGGAACTTCTATGAACTGGTGTGTGCATGTGTGGTATTCTCCAGGTAACACTGTGATGGACAGTTAGTGTTTCTCTGTCTGTAAGACAAGGGCTGTGTGTCTCTCTGTCTGTAAGACAGGGGCTGTGTGTTTCTCTGTCTGTAAGACATGGGCTGTGTGTTTCTCTGTCTGTAAGACAGGGGCTGTGTGTCTCTCTGTCTGTAAGACACGGCTGTGTGTTTCTCTGTCTGTAAAACAGGGGCTGTGTGTCTCCCTGTCTGTAAGACAGGGGCTGTGTGTCTCTCTGTCTGTAAGACACGGCTGTGTGTTTCTCTGTCTGTAAAACAGGGGCTGTGTGTCTCCCTGTCTGTAAAACAGGGGCTGTGTGTCTCTCTGTCTGTAAGACAGGGGCTGTGTGTCTCTCTGTCTGTAAGACACGGCTGTGTGTTTCTCTGTCTGTAAAACAGGGGCTGTGTGTCTCCCTGTCTGTAAAACAGGGGCTGTGTGTCTCCCTGTCTGTAAGACACGGCTGTGTGTCTCTCTGTCTGTAAGACACGGCTGTGTGTTTCTCTGTCTGTAAGACACGGCTGTGTGTTTCTCTGTCTGTAAAACAGGGGCTGTGTGTCTCCCTGTCTGTAAAACAGGGGCTGTGTGTCTCCCTGTCTGTAAGACACGGCTGTGTGTTTCTCTGTCTGTAAGACAGGGCTGTGTGTTTCTCTGTGTGTAAAACAGGGGCTGTGTGTCTCTCTGTCTGTAAGACACGGCTGTGTGTTTCTCTGTCTGTAACACAGGGGCTGTGTGTCTCTCTGTCTGTAAGGGGGCTGTGTGTTTCTCTGTCTGTAAATTAGGGGCTGTGTGTCTCTCTGTCTGTAAGACACGGCTGTGTGTTTCTCTGTCTGTAAAACAGGGGCTGTGTGTCTCCCTGTCTGTAAGACACGGTTGTGTGTTTCTCTGTCTGTAAATCAGGGGCTGTGTGTTTCTCTCTCTCTGTAAGACAGGGGCTGTGTGTTTCTCTGTCTGTAAGACACGGTTGTGTGTTTCTCTGTCTGTAAATCAGGGGCTGTGTGTTTCTCTCTCTCTGTAATACAGGGGCTGTGTGTCTCTCTCTCTCTGTAAGACAGGGGCTGTGTATTTCTCTGTCTGTAAATCAGGGGCTGTGTGTCTCTCTCTCTCTGTAATACAGGGGCTGTGTGTCTCTCTCTCTCTGTAAGACAGGGGCTGTGTGTTTCTCTGTCTGTAAATCAGGGGCTGTGTGTCTCTCTCTCTCTCTGTAAGACAGGGGCTGTGTGTTTCTCTGTCTGTATGACAGGGGCTGTGTGTTTCTCTGTCTGTAAACCAGGGGCTGTGTGTTTCTCTGTCTGTAAGACAGGGGCTGTGTGTCTCTCTGTCTGTAAGACACGGCTGTGTGTCTCTGTCTGTGAGACAGGGGCTGTGTGTTTCTCTCTCTGCATGACATAGGATGTTTCCCAAATGGCACCCTATTCCCTATTTAGTGCACTTCTTCTGTTCTTATGTCAACATAGGGTTTGTTAAGTCTACCTTATGCAGTGTGCGGCTGCTTAAATTCAGTTGTACTTCTTTATTTGTCATTGTACATGTCAACACGATGCAGCACAGAGGGGATTCTACTAGGTGGAGATACTACTATATACTATATATGATGCAGAGGGGATTCTACTAGGTGGAGATACTACTATATACTATATACGACGCAGAGGGGATTCTACTAGGTGGAGATACTACTATATACTATATATGATGCAGAGGGGATTCTACTAGGTGGAGATACTACTATATACTATATATGATGCAGAGGGGATTCTACTAGGTGGAGATACTACTATATACTATATATGATGCAGAGGGGATTCTACTAGGTGGAGATACTACTATATACTATATATGATGCAGAGGGGATTCTACTAGGTGGAGATACTACTATATACTATATACGATGCAGAGGGGATTCTACTAGGTGGAGATACTACTATATACTATATATGATGCAGAGGGGATTCTACTAGGTGGAGATACTACTATATACTATATACGATGCAGAGGGGATTCTACTAGGTGGAGATACTACTATATACTATATATGATGCAGAGGGGATTCTACTAGGTGGAGATACTACTATATACTATATATGATGCAGAGGGGATTCTACTAGGTGGAGATACTACTATATACTATATATGATGCAGAGGGGATTCTACTAGGTGGAGATACTACTATATACTATATATGATGCAGAGGGGATTCTACTAGGTGGAGATACTACTATATACTATATACGATGCAGAGGGGATTCTACTAGGTGGAGATACTACTATATACTATATACGATGCAGAGGGGATTCTACTAGGTGGAGATGCTACTATATACTATATATGATGCAGAGGGGATTCTACTAGGTGGAGATACTACTATATACTATATACGATGCAGAGGGGATTCTACTAGGTGGAGATACTACTATATACTATATACGATGCAGAGGGGATTCTACTAGGTGGAGATACTACTATATACTATATATGATGCAGAGGGGATTCTACTAGGTGGAGATACTACTATATACTATATACGATGCAGAGGGGATTCTACTAGGTGGAGATACTACTATATACTATATATGATGCAGAGGGGATTCTACTAGGTGGAGATACTACTATATACTATATACGATGCAGAGGGGATTCTACTAGGTGGAGATACTACTATATACTATATACGATGCAGAGGGGATTCTACTAGGTGGAGATACTACTATATACTATATATGATGCAGAGGGGATTCTACTAGGTGGAGATACTACTATATACTATATACGATGCAGAGGAGATTCTACTAGGTGGAGATACTACTATATACTATATACGATGCAGAGGGGATTCTACTAGGTGGAGATACTACTATATACTATATACGATGCAGAGGGGATTCTACTAGGTGGAGATACTACTATATACTATATACGATGCAGAGGGGATTCTACTAGGTGGAGATACTACTATATACTATATACGATGCAGAGGGGATTCTACTAGGTGGAGATACTACTATATATTAAATATGATGCAGAGGGGATTCTACTAGGTGGAGATACTACTATATACTATATACGATGCAGAGGGGATTCTACTAGGTGGAGATACTACTATATACTATATACGATGCAGAGGGGATTCTACTAGGTGGAGATACTACTATATACTATATACGATGCAGAGGGGATTCTACTAGGTGGAGATACTACTATATACTATATACGATGCAGAGGGGATTCTACTAGGTGGAGATACTACTATATACTATATACGATGCAGAGGGGATTCTACTAGGTGGAGATACTACTATATACTATATACGATGCAGAGGGGATTCTACTAGGTGGAGATACTACTATATACTATATACGATGCAGAGGGGATTCTACTAGGTGGAGATACTACTATATACTATATACGATGCAGAGGGGATTCTACTAGGTGGAGATACTACTATATACTATATATGATGCAGAGGGGATTCTACTAGGTGGAGATACTACTATATACTATATACGATGCAGAGGGGATTCTACTAGGTGGAGATACTACTATATACTATATATGATGCAGAGGGGATTCTACTAGGTGGAGATACTACTATATACTATATACGATGCAGAGGGGATTCTACTAGGTGGAGATACTACTATATACTATATACGACGCAGAGGGGATTCTACTAGGTGGAGATACTACTATATACTATATACGATGCAGAGGGGATTCTACTAGGTGGAGATACTACTATATACTATATACGATGCAGAGGGGATTCTACTAGGTGGAGATACTACTATATACTATATACGACGCAGAGGGGATTCTACTAGGTGGAGATACTACTATATACTATATACGATGCAGAGGGGATTCTACTAGGTGGAGATACTACTATATACTATATACGATGCAGAGGGGATTCTACTAGGTGGAGATACTACTATATACTATATACGATGCAGAGGGGATTCTACTAGGTGGAGATACTACTATATACTATATACGATGCAGAGGGGATTCTACTAGGTGGAGATGCTACTATATACTATATACGATGCAGAGGGGATTCTACTAGGTGGAGATACTACTATATACTATATACGATGCAGAGGGGATTCTACTAGGTGGAGATACTACTATATACTATATATGATGCAGAGGGGATTCTACTAGGTGGAGATACTACTATATACTATATATGATGCAGAGGGGATTCTACTAGGTGGAGATACTACTATATACTATATATGATGCAGAGGGGATTCTACTAGGTGGAGATACTACTATATACTATATACGATGCAGAGGGGATTCTACTAGGTGGAGATACTACTATATACTATATATGATGCAGAGGGGATTCTACTAGGTGGAGATACTACTATATACTATATACGATGCAGAGGGGATTCTACTAGGTGGAGATACTACTATATACTATATACGATGCAGAGGGGATTCTACTAGGTGGAGATACTACTATATACTATATACGATGCAGAGGGGATTCTACTAGGTGGAGATACTACTATATACTATATACGATGCAGAGGGGATTCTACTAGGTGGAGATACTACTATATACTATATACGATGCAGAGGGGATTCTACTAGGTGGAGATACTACTATATACTATATACGATGCAGAGGGGATTCTACTAGGTGGAGATACTACTATATACTATATACGATGCAGAGGAGATTCTACTAGGTGGAGATACTACTATATACTATATATGATGCAGAGGGGATTCTACTAGGTGGAGATACTACTATATACTATATATGATGCAGAGGAGATTCTACTAGGTGGAGATACTACTATATACTATATATGATGCAGAGGGGATTCTACTAGGTGGAGATACTACTATATACTATATATGATGCAGAGGAGATTCTACTAGGTGGAGATACTACTATATACTATATATGATGCAGAGGGGATTCTACTAGGTGGAGATACTACTATATACTATATACGATGCAGAGGGGATTCTACTAGGTGGAGATACTACTATATACTATATACGATACAGAGGGGATTCTACTAGGTGGAGATACTACTATATACTATATACGATGCAGAGGGGATTCTACTAGGTGGAGATACTACTATATACTATATACGATACAGAGGGGATTCTACTAGGTGGAGATACTACTATATACTATATACGATGCAGAGGGGATTCTACTAGGTGGAGATACTACTATATACTATATATGATGCAGAGGGGATTCTACTAGGTGGAGATACTACTATATACTATATACGATGCAGAGGGGATTCTACTAGGTGGAGATACTACTATATACTATATACGATGCAGAGGGGATTCTACTAGGTGGAGATACTACTATATACTATATACGATGCAGAGGGGATTCTACTAGGTGGAGATACTACTATATACTATATATGATGCAGAGGGGATTCTACTAGGTGGAGATACTACTATATACTATATACGATGCAGAGGGGATTCTACTAGGTGGAGATACTACTATATACTATATATGATGCAGAGGGGATTCTACTAGGTGGAGATACTACTATATACTATATATGATGCAGAGGGGATTCTACTAGGTGGAGATACTACTATATACTATATACGATGCAGAGGGGATTCTACTAGGTGGAGATACTACTATATACTATATATGATGCAGAGGGGATTCTACTAGGTGGAGATACTACTATATACTATATACGATGCAGAGGGGATTCTACTAGGTGGAGATACTACTATATACTATATATGATGCAGAGGGGATTCTACTAGGTGGAGATACTACTATATACTATATACGATGCAGAGGGGATTCTACTAGGTGGAGATACTACTATATACTATATATGATGCAGAGGGGATTCTACTAGGTGGAGATACTACTATATACTATATACGATGCAGAGGGGATTCTACTAGGTGGAGATACTACTATATACTATATATGATGCAGAGGGGATTCTACTAGGTGGAGATACTACTATATACTATATATGATGCAGAGGGGATTCTACTAGGTGGAGATACTACTATATACTATATACGATGCAGAGGGGATTCTACTAGGTGGAGATACTACTATATACTATATATGATGCAGAGGGGATTCTACTAGGTGGAGATACTACTATATACTATATACGATGCAGAGGGGATTCTACTAGGTGGAGATACTACTATATACTATATACGATGCAGAGGGGATTCTACTAGGTGGACATACTACTATATACTATATACGATGCAGAGGGGATTCTACTAGGTGGAGATACTACTATATACTATATACGATGCAGAGGGGATTCTACTAGGTGGAGATACTACTATATACTATATATGATGCAGAGGGGATTCTACTAGGTGGAGATACTACTATATACTATATACGATGCAGAGGGGATTCTACTAGGTGGAGATACTACTATATACTATATATGATGCAGAGGGGATTCTACTAGGTGGAGATACTACTATATACTATATACGATGCAGAGGGGATTCTACTAGGTGGAGATACTACTATATACTATATACGATGCAGAGGGGATTCTACTAGGTGGAGATACTACTATATACTATATATGATGCAGAGGGGATTCTACTAGGTGGAGATACTACTATATACTATATACGATGCAGAGGGGATTCTACTAGGTGGAGATACTACTATATACTATATATGATGCAGAGGGGATTCTACTAGGTGGAGATACTACTATATACTATATACGATGCAGAGGGGATTCTACTAGGTGGAGATACTACTATATACTATATACGACGCAGAGGGGATTCTACTAGGTGGAGATACTACTATATACTATATACGATGCAGAGGGGATTCTACTAGGTGGAGATACTACTATATACTATATACGATGCAGAGGGGATTCTACTAGGTGGAGATACTACTATATACTATATACGACGCAGAGGGGATTCTACTAGGTGGAGATACTACTATATACTATATACGATGCAGAGGGGATTCTACTAGGTGGAGATACTACTATATACTATATACGATGCAGAGGGGATTCTACTAGGTGGAGATACTACTATATACTATATACGATGCAGAGGGGATTCTACTAGGTGGAGATACTACTATATACTATATACGATGCAGAGGGGATTCTACTAGGTGGAGATGCTACTATATACTATATACGATGCAGAGGGGATTCTACTAGGTGGAGATACTACTATATACTATATACGATGCAGAGGGGATTCTACTAGGTGGAGATACTACTATATACTATATATGATGCAGAGGGGATTCTACTAGGTGGAGATACTACTATATACTATATATGATGCAGAGGGGATTCTACTAGGTGGAGATACTACTATATACTATATATGATGCAGAGGGGATTCTACTAGGTGGAGATACTACTATATACTATATACGATGCAGAGGGGATTCTACTAGGTGGAGATACTACTATATACTATATATGATGCAGAGGGGATTCTACTAGGTGGAGATACTACTATATACTATATACGATGCAGAGGGGATTCTACTAGGTGGAGATACTACTATATACTATATACGATGCAGAGGGGATTCTACTAGGTGGAGATACTACTATATACTATATACGATGCAGAGGGGATTCTACTAGGTGGAGATACTACTATATACTATATACGATGCAGAGGGGATTCTACTAGGTGGAGATACTACTATATACTATATACGATGCAGAGGGGATTCTACTAGGTGGAGATACTACTATATACTATATACGATGCAGAGGGGATTCTACTAGGTGGAGATACTACTATATACTATATACGATGCAGAGGAGATTCTACTAGGTGGAGATACTACTATATACTATATATGATGCAGAGGGGATTCTACTAGGTGGAGATACTACTATATACTATATATGATGCAGAGGAGATTCTACTAGGTGGAGATACTACTATATACTATATATGATGCAGAGGGGATTCTACTAGGTGGAGATACTACTATATACTATATATGATGCAGAGGAGATTCTACTAGGTGGAGATACTACTATATACTATATACGATGCAGAGGGGATTCTACTAGGTGGAGATACTACTATATACTATATACGACGCAGAGGGGATTCTACTAGGTGGAGATACTACTATATACTATATACGATGCAGAGGGGATTCTACTAGGTGGAGATACTACTATATACTATATACGATGCAGAGGGGATTCTACTAGGTGGAGATACTACTATATACTATATACGACGCAGAGGGGATTCTACTAGGTGGAGATACTACTATATACTATATACGATGCAGAGGGGATTCTACTAGGTGGAGATACTACTATATACTATATACGATGCAGAGGGGATTCTACTAGGTGGAGATACTACTATATACTATATACGATGCAGAGGGGATTCTACTAGGTGGAGATACTACTATATACTATATACGATGCAGAGGGGATTCTACTAGGTGGAGATGCTACTATATACTATATACGATGCAGAGGGGATTCTACTAGGTGGAGATACTACTATATACTATATACGATGCAGAGGGGATTCTACTAGGTGGAGATACTACTATATACTATATATGATGCAGAGGGGATTCTACTAGGTGGAGATACTACTATATACTATATATGATGCAGAGGGGATTCTACTAGGTGGAGATACT
>NC_092091.1:81357340-81404840 GCF_045679555.1 Salvelinus alpinus | reverse complement strand
GTCCCAGACCTGCTGTTTTCAACTCTTAATTATCGGCTATGAAAAGCCAACTGACATTTATTCCTGATTATTATTTGACCATGCTTGTCATTTATGAACATTTTGAACATCTTGGCCATGTTCTGTTATAATCTCCACCCGGCACAGCCAGAAGAGGACTGGCCACCCCTCATAGCCTGGTTCCTCTCTAGGTTTCTTCCTAGGTTTTGGCCTTTCTAGGGAGTTTTTCCTAGCCACCGTGCTTCTACACCTGCATTGCTTGCTGTTTGGGGTTTTAGGCTGGGTTTCTGTACAGCACTTCGAGATATTAGCTGATGTACGAAGGGCTATATAAAATAAACTTGATTGATTGAGTCACAAAAAGCAGAAATATAGATAAAATGAATCACTAACCTTTGATGATCTTCATCAGATGACACTCATAGGACTTCATGTTACACAATACATGTATGTTTTGTTTGGTAAAGTTCATATTTATATCCAAAAATCTGAGTTTACATTGGCGCGTTATGTTCAGTAGTTCCAAAACATCCGGTGATTTTGCAGAGAGCCACATCAATTTACAGAAATAGTGACCATAAATGTTGATGAAAATACAAGTGTTATATATGGAATTTTAGATCCACTTCTCCTTAACTTCTCTAGGATAGGGGGCAGCATTTTCACTTTTGGATAAATAGCATGCCCAATTTCAACTTCCTTCTACTCATCCCCAGAATATAAGATATGCATATTATTAGTAGATTTGGATAGAAAACACTCTGAAGTTTCTAAAACTGTTTGAATCATGTCTGTGAGTATAACAGAACTTATGTAGCAGGCAGAACCCCGAGGACTAACCATTCTGCAATTTGTTTTTGAGGTCACCGTCTGTTCAATGAGATTTCATTGGAATACTAGATTTCTAATCAACCTGTTTGCAGTTCCTACCGCTTCCACTGGATGTCACCAGTCTTTGGAAATGGGTTGAGGTTATTCCTTTGTGCAATGAAGAAGAACGGCAATCTGGAATCAGTGTAACGTTATGTGTACTGTTTGAGAGTTGCGCAAGACTAGAAAAGTATTGTTAGTTTGTTGTCATCCTGTATTGAAAACAGATAGACCCGTCTTCAATTTGATCGATTATTAACGTTTACAAATATCTTAAGTTGTATTACAAAAGTAGTTTGAAATGTTTTGGCAAAGTTTAGAGGTCATTTTTGAGATATTTGGTAGTGACGTTGCGCAAATTGGAAGCTGTTTTTTTCTGGATCAAACGCGCCAAATAAATTGACAATTTGTGATGTTTATGGGACATATTGGAGTGCCAACAAAAGAAATTCGTCAAAGGTAAGGCATGATTTATATTTTATTTCTACGTTTTGTGTTGCGCCTGCAGGGTTGAAATATGCTACACTGTCTTTGTTTACTGTTGTGCTATCATCAGATAATAGCATCTTATGCTTTCGCCGAAAAGCCTTTATGAAATCTGACATGTTGGCTGGATTCACAACGAGTGTAGCTTTAATTTGGTATCTTTTATGTGTGATTTAATGAAAGTTTTATTTTATATAATTTTTTTTGAATTTGGCGCTCTACATTTACCCTGGCTATTGGCAAAGTGGGACGCAAGCGTGTTCAGTACACAATCTAAACTCACGACGCGCGTTCAAGTCCAGCGGAAAGTACGGACGAAAAGTCTAAAAAGTTCCGTTACAGTCCGTAGAAACATGTCAAACGATGTATAGAATCAATCTTTAGGATGTTTTTAACATAAATCATCAATAATGTTCCAACCGGAGAATTCCTTTGTCTTCAGAAATGCGATGGAACGCAGCTAACTTTCACATGAACGCGCATGGTCAGTGCATGGTCAGCTCGTGGCACTCTGGGAGACCTTACTCAATCATCTCTCATTCGCCCCCACTTCACAGTAGAAGCATCAAAAAAGATTCTAAAGACTGTTGACATCTAGTGGAAGCCTTAGGAAGTGCAACATGACCCCATTTCCACTGTATCTTGGATAAGCAAAGAGTTGAAAACCTACAAACCTCAGATTTCCCACTTCCTGGTTGGATTTTTTCTCAGGTTTTTGCCTGCCATATTAGTTCTGTTATACTCACAGACATCATTCAAACAGTTTTAGAAACTGTAGAGTGTTTTCTATCCAAATCTACTAATAATATGCATATATTAGCAACTGGGCCTGAGTAGCAGGCAGTTTACTCTGGGCACGCTTTTCATCCGGACGTGAAAATACTGCCCCCTACCCCAAAGAAGTTTTAAACACATCTACAACTAAAATCATTGTATTTGGTTCAAAACATTGTCTATGAGCTGAACCTAAACAGGAGTTAGAACGGGGGTCACTCAGCAAGTTGAGGAAGATAAACTACTAGGTAGAACATTGGATGGTCAATTCTCATGGTCAAGTCATATTGATGAAGTTGTTGTGAAACGGGGAGAGGTACGTCTGTTATAACAAATATATTCTGAGTTGTTGACACAGAAATCAACTGTACTAGTTGTTCAGTCTCTGGTCTTGTCCATTCTTGATTACTGTCTGGTAATATGGTCAAGTGCAGCCAAGAAAGACCGAGCAAAGCTGCAACTGACTCAAAACAGAGCAGCACACCTTGCCCTTAACTACACACAGAACATGCAGGCCAGTATTTCCTGGTTGAGGGTTGGCGAGAGATGAACTGCTTCTCTTCTAGTATTTATGAGAAATATTACAGTGATAAAAATTACAGATTATCTGCAAATTCAGGTAACATTCAGCTCAGACACCCATACATACACCACAAGACATGCCACCGGGGGTCTCTTCAGACACCCATACATACACCACAAGACATGTCACCGGGGGTCTCTTCAGACACCCATACATACACCACAAGACATGCCACCGGGGGTCTCTTCAGACACCCATACATACACCACAAGACATGCCACCGGGGGTCTCTTCAGACACCCATACATACACCACAAGACATGCCACCGGGTGTCTCTTCACAGTCCCCTAGTCCAAAAGGAATTCAGGGCAACACACAGTGTTATATAGTGCTATGATCGCATGGATCTCCCTTCCATCTCCTATTACTCAACAGCACAATTGCCTTTACAAATCGGTTAAAACAACATCTCATGGCACAATAGGGACTGTTAAATTACAAACACACACTTACACACAGAAACACTATCACACTCAGCATAACACACACAGACACACTATCACACTCAACGTAACACACACAGACACACTATCACACTCAATATAACACACACAGACACACTATCACACTCAGCATAACACACACAGACACACTATCACACTCAACATAACACACACAGACACACTATCACACTCAGCATAACACACACAGACACACAATCACACTCAACATAACACACACAGACACACAATCACACTCAACATAACACCTTGTTGTTCAGTTCTTAATGTGTCTGTTCTTGTCTGTCCGTGTATCAGTGTTCTGTTACACGTCCTGTTCTTGTCTGTCCGTGTATCAGTGTTCTGTTACATGTCCTGTTCTTGTCTGTCTGTGTATCAGTGTTCTGTTACACGTCCTGTTCTTGTCTGTCCGTGTATCAGTGTTCTGTTACACGTCCTGTTCTTGTCTGTCCGTGTATCAGTGTTCTGTTACACGTCCTGTTCTTGTCTGTCCGTGTATCAGTGTTCTGTTACACGTCCTGTTCTTGTCTGTCCGTGTATCAGTGTTCTGTTACACGTCCTGTTCTTGTCTGTCCGTGTATCAGTGTTCTGTTACATGTCCTGTTCTTGTCTGTCCGTGTATCAGTGTTCTGTTACACGTCCTGTTCTTGTCTGTCCGTGTATCAGTGTTCTGTTACATGTCCTGTTCTTGTCTGTCCGTGTATCAGTGTTCTGTTACACGTCCTGTTCTTGTCTGTCCGTGTATCAGTGTTCTGTTACATGTCCTGTTCTTGTCTGTCCGTGTATCAGTGTTATGTTACATGTCCTGTTCTTGTCTGTCCGTGTATCAGTGTTCTGTTACATGTCCTGTTCTTGTCTGTCCGTGTATCAGTGTTCTGTTACACGTCCTGTTCTTGTCTGTCCGTGTATCAGTGTTCTGTTACACGTCCTGTTCTTGTCTGTCTGTGTATCAGTGTTCAGTTACACGTCCTGTTCTTGTCTGTCCGTGTATCAGTGTTCTGTTACACGTCCTGTTCTTGTCTGTCCGTGTATCAGTGTTCTGTTACACGTCCTGTTCTTGTCTGTCTGTGTATCAGTGTTCTGTTACACGTCCTGTTCTTGTCTGTCTGTGTATCAGTGTTCAGTTACACGTCCTGTTCTTGTCTGTCCGTGTATCAGTGTTCTGTTACACGTCCTGTTCTTGTCTGTCCGTGTATCAGCGTTCTGTTACACATCCTGTTCTTGTCTGTCTGTGTATCAGTGTTCTGTTACACGTCCTGTTCTTGTCTGTCCGTGTATCAGTGTTCTGTTACACGTCCTGTTCTTGTCTGTCCGTGTATCAGTGTTCTGTTACACGTCCTGTTCTTGTCTGTCCGTGTATCAGTGTTCTGTTACACGTCCTGTTCTTGTCTGTCCGTGTATCAGTGTTCTGTTACACGTCCTGTTCTTGTCTGTCCGTGTATCAGTGTTCTGTTACACGTCCTGTGATTTTATCTGGTCCCCAGGAAGAATAGCTGCGTCTTCAGTGAAACCTAACGGGGATCTGAATGAACTAATGAGACAGGAAGCTGGCGGGGGGGCAGCTATTAACTAAGGTTCATATTGCTGTGAATATGACTCTCAAAACGCTGGGTGTAGAGAGGTTAACTGGAATCATGCATGCAAATAGCACCCTCTCCCCTATGTAGTGCACTACTTTTGTGCCCATTGGGCTCTATTCAAAGTTAGGGCACTATATAGGCGATAGGGTTCCATTTGGGATGCACAGGGCTGTGTAAGGATCCATTTTAATATGTGAAAACTATATATAATTTGGGGATTCTAGATCTGGTAATGAGTTACCACCTCCTCAACATTAACTAGTCTAGTAATACCACCTCCTCAACATTAACTAGTCTGGTAATACCAGCTCCTCAACATTAACTAGTCTAGTAATACCACCTCCTCAACATTAACTAGTCTGGTAATACCAGCTCCTCAACATTAACTAGTCTAGTAATACCACCTCCTCAACATTAACTAGTCTGGTAATACCAGCTCCTCAACATTAACTAGTCTAGTAATACCACCTCCTCAACATTAACTAGTCTGGTAATACCAGCTCCTCAACATTAACTAGTCTGGTAATACCAGCTCCTCAACATTAACTAGTCTAGTAATACCACCTCCTCAACATTAACTAGTCTGGTAATACCAACTCCTCAACATTAACTAGTCTAGTAATACCACCTCCTCAACATTAACTAGTCTGGTAATACCAGCTCCTCAACATTAACTAGTCTGGTAATACCAGCTCCTCAACATTAACTAGTCTAGTAATACCACCTCCTCAACATTAACTAGTCTGGTAATACCAGCTCCTCAACATTAACTAGTCTAGTAATACCACCTCCTCAACATTAACTAGTCTGGTAATACCAGCTCCTCAACATTAACTAGTCTGGTAATACCAGCTCCTCAACATTAACTAGTCTAGTAATACCACCTCCTCAACATTAACTAGTCTGGTAATACCAGCTCCTCAACATTAACTAGTCTAGTAATACCACCTCCTCAACATTAACTAGTCTGGTAATACCAGCTCCTCAACATTAACTAGTCTGGTAATACCAGCTCCTCAACATTAACTAGTCTAGTAATACCACCTCCTCAACATTAACTAGTCTGGTAATACCAGCTCCTCAACATTAACTAGTCTAGTAATACCACCTCCTCAACATTAACTAGTCTGGTAATACCACCTCCTCAACATTACCTAGTCTGGTAATACCAGCTCCTCAACATTAACTAGTCTGGTAATACCACCTCCTCAACATTAACTAGTCTGGTAATACCAGCTCCTCAACATTAACTAGTCTGGTAATACCAGCTCCTCAACATTAACTAGTCTGGTAATACCAGCTCCTCAACATTAACTAGTCTGGTAATACCAGCTCCTCAACATTAACTAGTCTGGTAATACCACCTCCTCAACATTAACTAGTCTGGTAATACCAGCTCCTCAACATTAACTAGTCTAGTAATACCACCTCCTCAACATTAACTAGTCTGGTAATACCACCTCCTCAACATTACCTAGTCTGGTAATACCAGCTCCTCAACATTAACTAGTCTGGTAATACCACCTCCTCAACATTAACTAGTCTGGTAATACCAGCTCCTCAACATTAACTAGTCTGGTAATACCAGCTCCTCAACATTAACTAGTCTGGTAATACCAGCTCCTCAACATTAACTAGTCTGGTAATACCAGCTCCTCAACATTAACTAGTCTGGTAATACCAGCTCCTCAACATTAACTAGTCTGGTAATACCAGCTCCTCAACATTAACTAGTCTGGTAATACCACCTCCTCAACATTAACTAGTCTGGTAATACCAGCTCCTCAACATTAACTAGTCTGGTAATACCAGCTCCTCAACATTAACTAGTCTGGTAATACCAGCTCCTCAACATTAACTAGTCTGGTAATACCAGCTCCTCAACATTAACTAGTCTGGTAATACCAGCTCCTCAACATTAACTAGTCTGGTAATACCACCTCCTCAACATTAACTAGTCTGGTAATACCATCTCCTCAACATGGACTAGTCTGGTAATACCAGCTCCTCAACATTAACTAGTCTGGTAATACCAGCTCCTCAACATTAACTAGTCTGGTAATACCAGCTCCTCAACATTAACTAGTCTGGTAATACCAGCTCCTCAACATTAACTAGTCTGGTAATACCAGCTCCTCAACATTAACTAGTCTGGTAACACCAGCTCCTCAACATTAACTAGTCTGGTAATACCACCTCCTCAACATTAACTAGTCTGGTAATACCAGCTCCTCAACATTAACTAGTCTGGTAATACCAGCTCCTCAACATTAACTAGTCTGGTAATACCAGCTCCTCAACATTAACTAGTCTGGTAATACCAGCTCCTCAACATTAACTAGTCTGGTAATACCAGCTCCTCAACATTAACTAGTCTGGTAATACCATCTCCTCAACATTAACTAGTCTGGTAATACCAGCTCCTCAACATTAACTAGTCTGGTAATACCAGCTCCTCAACATTAACTAGTCTGGTAATACCAGCTCCTCAACATGGACTGGTCTGGTAATACCAGCTCCTCAACATTAACTAGTCTGGTAATACCAGCTCCTCAACATTAACTAGTCTGGTAATACCAGCTCCTCAACATTAACTAGTCTGGTAATACCACCTCCTCAACATTAACTAGTCTGGTAATACCAGCTCCTCAACATTAACTAGTCTGGTAATACCACCTCCTCAACATTAACTAGTCTGGTAATACCATCTCCTCAACATTAACTAGTCTGGTAATACCAGCTCCTCAACATGGACTAGTCTGGTAATATCAGCTCCTCAACATTAACTAGTCTGGTAATACCAGCTCCTCAACATTAACTAGTCTGGTAATACCACCTCATCAACATTAACTAGTCTGGTAATACCAGCTCCTCAACATTAACTAGTCTTGTAATACCAGCTCCTCAACATTAACTAGTCTGGTAATACCAGCTCCTCAACATTAACTAGTCTGGTAATACCACCTCCTCAACATTAACTAGTCTGGTAATACCACCTCCTCAACATTAACTAGTCTGGTAATACCATCTCCTCAACATTAACTAGTCTGGTAATACCAGCTCCTCAACATGGACTAGTCTGGTAATACCAGCTCCTCAACATTAACTAGTCTGGTAATACCAGCTCCTCAACATTAACTAGTCTGGTAATACCAGCTCCTCAACATTAACTAGTCTGGTAATACCAGCTCCTCAACATTAACTAGTCTGGTAATACCAGCTCCTCAACATTAACTAGTCTGGTAATACCAGCTCCTCAACATTAACTAGTCTGGTAATACCAGCTCCTCAACATTAACTAGTCTGGTAATACCAGCTCCTCAACATGGACTAGTCTGGTAATACCAGCTCCTCAACATTAACTAGTCTGGTAATACCAGCTCCTCAACATTAACTAGTCTGGTAATACCAGCTCCTCAACATTAACTAGTCTGGTAATACCAGCTCCTCAACATTAACTAGTCTGGTAATACCAGCTCCTCAACATTAACTAGTCTGGTAATACCAGCTCCTCAACATTAACTAGTCTGGTAATACCACCTCCTCAACATTAACTAGTCTGGTAATACCAGCTCCTCAACATTAACTAGTCTGGTAATACCAGCTCCTCAACATTAACTAGTCTGGTAATACCACCTCCTCAACATTAACTAGTCTGGTAATACCAGCTCCTCAACATTAACTAGTCTGGTAATACCAGCTCCTCAACATTAACTAGTCTGGTAATACGAGCTCCTCAACATTAACTAGTCTGGTATACCAGCTCCTCAACATTAACTAGTCTGGTAATACCACCTCCTCAACATTAACTAGTCTGGTAATACCATCTCCTCAACATTAACTAGTCTGGTAATACCAGCTCCTCAACATGGACTAGTCTGGTAATACCAGCTCCTCAACATTAACTAGTCTGGTAATACCAGCTCCTCAACATTAACTAGTCTGGTAATACCAGCTCCTCAACATTAACTAGTCTGGTAATACCAGCTCCTCAACATTAACTAGTCTGGTAATACCAGCTCCTCAACATTAACTAGTCTGGTATACCAGCTCCTCAACATTAACTAGTCTGGTAATACCAGCTCCTCAACATGGACTAGTCTGGTAATACCAGCTCCTCAGCATTAACTAGTCTGGTAATACCAGCTCCTCAACATTAACTAGTCTGGTAATACCAGCTCCTCAACATTAACTAGTCTGGTAATACCAGCTCCTCAACATTAACTAGTCTGGTAATACCAGCTCCTCAACGTTAACTAGTCTGGTATACCAGCTCCTCAACATTAACTAGTCTGGTAATACCACCTCCTCAACATTAACTAGTCTGGTAATACCATCTCCTCAACATTAACTAGTCTGGTAATACCAGCTCCTCAACATGGACTAGTCTGGTAATACCAGCTCCTCAACATTAACTAGTCTGGTAATACCAGCTCCTCAACATTAACTAGTCTGGTAATACCAGCTCCTCAACATTAACTAGTCTGGTAATACCAGCTCCTCAACATTAACTAGTCTGGTAATACCAGCTCCTCAACATTAACTAGTCTGGTATACCAGCTCCTCAACATTAACTAGTCTGGTAATACCAGCTCCTCAACATGGACTAGTCTGGTAATACCAGCTCCTCAGCATTAACTAGTCTGGTAATACCAGCTCCTCAACATTAACTAGTCTGGTAATACCAGCTCCTCAACATTAACTAGTCTGGTAATACCAGCTCCTCAACATTAACTAGTCTGGTAATACCAGCTCCTCAACATTAACTAGTCTGGTAATACCAGCTCCTCAACATGGACTGGTCTGGTAATACCAGCTCCTCAACATTAACTAGTCTGGTAATACCAGCTCCTCAACATTAACTAGTCTGGTAATACCAGCTCCTCAACATTAACTAGTCTGGTAATACCACCTCCTCAACATTAACTAGTCTGGTAATACCAGCTCCTCAACATTAACTAGTCTGGTAATACCACCTCCTCAACATTAACTAGTCTGGTAATACCATCTCCTCAACATTAACTAGTCTGGTAATACCAGCTCCTCAACATGGACTAGTCTGGTAATATCAGCTCCTCAACATTAACTAGTCTGGTAATACCAGCTCCTCAACATTAACTAGTCTGGTAATACCACCTCATCAACATTAACTAGTCTGGTAATACCAGCTCCTCAACATTAACTAGTCTGGTAATACCAGCTCCTCAACATTAACTAGTCTGGTAATACCAGCTCCTCAACATTAACTAGTCTGGTAATACCAGCTCCTCAACATTAACTAGTCTGGTAATACCACCTCCTCAACATTAACTAGTCTGGTAATACCATCTCCTCAACATTAACTAGTCTGGTAATACCAGCTCCTCAACATGGACTAGTCTGGTAATACCAGCTCCTCAACATTAACTAGTCTGGTAATACCAGCTCCTCAACATTAACTAGTCTGGTAATACCAGCTCCTCAACATTAACTAGTCTGGTAATACCAGCTCCTCAACATTAACTAGTCTGGTAATACCAGCTCCTCAACATTAACTAGTCTGGTACTACCAGCTCCTCAACATTAACTAGTCTGGTAATACCAGCTCCTCAACATTAACTAGTCTGGTAATACCAGCTCCTCAACATTAACTAGTCTGGTAATACCAGCTCCTCAACATGGACTAGTCTGGTAATACCAGCTCCTCAACATTAACTAGTCTGGTAATACCAGCTCCTCAACATTAACTAGTCTGGTAATACCAGCTCCTCAACATTAACTAGTCTGGTAATACCAGCTCCTCAACATTAACTAGTCTGGTAATACCAGCTCCTCAACATTAACTAGTCTGGTAATACCACCTCCTCAACATTAACTAGTCTGGTAATACCACCTCCTCAACATTAACTAGTCTGGTAATACCAGCTCCTCAACATTAACTAGTCTGGTAATACCAGCTCCTCAACATTAACTAGTCTGGTAATACCACCTCCTCAACATTAACTAGTCTGGTAATACCAGCTCCTCAACATTAACTAGTCTGGTAATACCAGCTCCTCAACATTAACTAGTCTGGTAATACCAGCTCCTCAACATTAACTAGTCTGGTATACCAGCTCCTCAACATTAACTAGTCTGGTAATACCACCTCCTCAACATTAACTAGTCTGGTAATACCATCTCCTCAACATTAACTAGTCTGGTAATACCAGCTCCTCAACATGGACTAGTCTGGTAATACCAGCTCCTCAACATTAACTAGTCTGGTAATACCAGCTCCTCAACATTAACTAGTCTGGTAATACCAGCTCCTCAACATTAACTAGTCTGGTAATACCAGCTCCTCAACATTAACTAGTCTGGTAATACCAGCTCCTCAACATTAACTAGTCTGGTATACCAGCTCCTCAACATTAACTAGTCTGGTAATACCAGCTCCTCAACATGGACTAGTCTGGTAATACCAGCTCCTCAGCATTAACTAGTCTGGTAATACCAGCTCCTCAACATTAACTAGTCTGGTAATACCAGCTCCTCAACATTAACTAGTCTGGTAATACCAGCTCCTCAACATTAACTAGTCTGGTAATACCATCTCCTCAACATTAACTAGTCTGGTAATACCAGCTCCTCAACATTAACTAGTCTGGTAATACCAGCTCCTCAACATTAACTAGTCTGGTAATACCAGCTCCTCAACATTAACTAGTCTGGTAATACCAGCTCCTCAACATTAACTAGTCTGGTAATACCAGCTCCTCAACATTAACTAGTCTGGTAATACCAGCTCCTCAACATTAACTAGTCTGGTAATACCAGCTCCTCAACATTAACTAGTCTGGTAATACCAGCTCCTCAACATTAACTAGTCTGGTATCCAGTTCTAGTCTGGTAATACCAGCTCCTCAACATTAACTAGTCTGGTAATACCAGCTCCTCAACATTAACTAGTCTGGTAATACCAGCTCCTCAACATTAACTAGTCTGGTAATACCAGCTCCTCAACATTAACTAGTCTGGTAATACCATCTCCTCAACATTAACTAGTCTGGTAATACCAGCTCCTCAACATTAACTAGTCTGGTAATACCAGCTCCTCAACATTAACTAGTCTGGTAATACCAGCTCCTCAACATGGACTGGTCTGGTAATACCAGCTCCTCAACATTAACTAGTCTGGTAATACCAGCTCCTCAACATTAACTAGTCTGGTAATACCAGCTCCTCAACATTAACTAGTCTGGTAATACCACCTCCTCAACATTAACTAGTCTGGTAATACCAGCTCCTCAACATTAACTAGTCTGGTAATACCACCTCCTCAACATTAACTAGTCTGGTAATACCATCTCCTCAACATTAACTAGTCTGGTAATACCAGCTCCTCAACATGGACTAGTCTGGTAATATCAGCTCCTCAACATTAACTAGTCTGGTAATACCAGCTCCTCAACATTAACTAGTCTGGTAATACCACCTCATCAACATTAACTAGTCTGGTAATACCAGCTCCTCAACATTAACTAGTCTGGTAATACCAGCTCCTCAACATTAACTAGTCTGGTAATACCAGCTCCTCAACATTAACTAGTCTGGTAATACCACCTCCTCAACATTAACTAGTCTGGTAATACCACCTCCTCAACATTAACTAGTCTGGTAATACCATCTCCTCAACATTAACTAGTCTGGTAATACCAGCTCCTCAACATGGACTAGTCTGGTAATACCAGCTCCTCAACATTAACTAGTCTGGTAATACCAGCTCCTCAACATTAACTAGTCTGGTAATACCAGCTCCTCAACATTAACTAGTCTGGTAATACCAGCTCCTCAACATTAACTAGTCTGGTAATACCAGCTCCTCAACATTAACTAGTCTGGTAATACCAGCTCCTCAACATTAACTAGTCTGGTAATACCACCTCCTCAACATTAACTAGTCTGGTAATACCAGCTCCTCAACATTAACTAGTCTGGTAATACCAGCTCCTCAACATTAACTAGTCTGGTAATACCACCTCCTCAACATTAACTAGTCTGGTAATACCAGCTCCTCAACATTAACTAGTCTGGTAATACCAGCTCCTCAACATTAACTAGTCTGGTAATACCAGCTCCTCAACATTAACTAGTCTGGTATACCAGCTCCTCAACATTAACTAGTCTGGTAATACCACCTCCTCAACATTAACTAGTCTGGTAATACCATCTCCTCAACATTAACTAGTCTGGTAATACCAGCTCCTCAACATGGACTAGTCTGGTAATACCAGCTCCTCAACATTAACTAGTCTGGTAATACCAGCTCCTCAACATTAACTAGTCTGGTAATACCAGCTCCTCAACATTAACTAGTCTGGTAATACCAGCTCCTCAACATTAACTAGTCTGGTAATACCAGCTCCTCAACATTAACTAGTCTGGTATACCAGCTCCTCAACATTAACTAGTCTGGTAATACCAGCTCCTCAACATGGACTAGTCTGGTAATACCAGCTCCTCAGCATTAACTAGTCTGGTAATACCAGCTCCTCAGCATTAACTAGTCTGGTAATACCAGCTCCTCAACATTAACTAGTCTGGTAATACCAGCTCCTCAACATTAACTAGTCTGGTAATACCAGCTCCTCAACATTAACTAGTCTGGTATACCAGCTCCTCAACATTAACTAGTCTGGTAATACCACCTCCTCAACATTAACTAGTCTGGTAATACCATCTCCTCAACATTAACTAGTCTGGTAATACCAGCTCCTCAACATGGACTAGTCTGGTAATACCAGCTCCTCAACATTAACTAGTCTGGTAATACCAGCTCCTCAACATTAACTAGTCTGGTAATACCAGCTCCTCAACATTAACTAGTCTGGTAATACCAGCTCCTCAACATTAACTAGTCTGGTAATACCAGCTCCTCAACATTAACTAGTCTGGTATACCAGCTCCTCAACATTAACTAGTCTGGTAATACCAGCTCCTCAACATGGACTAGTCTGGTAATACCAGCTCCTCAGCATTAACTAGTCTGGTAATACCAGCTCCTCAACATTAACTAGTCTGGTAATACCAGCTCCTCAACATTAACTAGTCTGGTAATACCAGCTCCTCAACATTAACTAGTCTGGTAATACCATCTCCTCAACATTAACTAGTCTGGTAATACCAGCTCCTCAACATGGACTGGTCTGGTAATACCAGCTCCTCAACATTAACTAGTCTGGTAATACCAGCTCCTCAACATTAACTAGTCTGGTAATACCAGCTCCTCAACATTAACTAGTCTGGTAATACCACCTCCTCAACATTAACTAGTCTGGTAATACCAGCTCCTCAACATTAACTAGTCTGGTAATACCACCTCCTCAACATTAACTAGTCTGGTAATACCATCTCCTCAACATTAACTAGTCTGGTAATACCAGCTCCTCAACATGGACTAGTCTGGTAATATCAGCTCCTCAACATTAACTAGTCTGGTAATACCAGCTCCTCAACATTAACTAGTCTGGTAATACCACCTCATCAACATTAACTAGTCTGGTAATACCAGCTCCTCAACATTAACTAGTCTGGTAATACCAGCTCCTCAACATTAACTAGTCTGGTAATACCAGCTCCTCAACATTAACTAGTCTGGTAATACCAGCTCCTCAACATTAACTAGTCTGGTAATACCACCTCCTCAACATTAACTAGTCTGGTAATACCATCTCCTCAACATTAACTAGTCTGGTAATACCAGCTCCTCAACATGGACTAGTCTGGTAATACCAGCTCCTCAACATTAACTAGTCTGGTAATACCAGCTCCTCAACATTAACTAGTCTGGTAATACCAGCTCCTCAACATTAACTAGTCTGGTAATACCAGCTCCTCAACATTAACTAGTCTGGTAATACCAGCTCCTCAACATTAACTAGTCTGGTAATACCAGCTCCTCAACATTAACTAGTCTGGTAATACCAGCTCCTCAACATTAACTAGTCTGGTAATACCAGCTCCTCAACATTAACTAGTCTGGTAATACCAGCTCCTCAACATGGACTAGTCTGGTAATACCAGCTCCTCAACATTAACTAGTCTGGTAATACCACCTCCTCAACATTAACTAGTCTGGTAATACCAGCTCCTCAACATTAACTAGTCTGGTAATACCACCTCCTCAACATTAACTAGTCTGGTAATACCATCTCCTCAACATTAACTAGTCTGGTAATACCAGCTCCTCAACATGGACTAGTCTGGTAATATCAGCTCCTCAACATTAACTAGTCTGGTAATACCAGCTCCTCAACATTAACTAGTCTGGTAATACCACCTCATCAACATTAACTAGTCTGGTAATACCAGCTCCTCAACATTAACTAGTCTGGTAATACCAGCTCCTCAACATTAACTAGTCTGGTAATACCAGCTCCTCAACATTAACTAGTCTGGTAATACCAGCTCCTCAACATTAACTAGTCTGGTAATACCACCTCCTCAACATTAACTAGTCTGGTAATACCATCTCCTCAACATTAACTAGTCTGGTAATACCAGCTCCTCAACATGGACTAGTCTGGTAATACCAGCTCCTCAACATTAACTAGTCTGGTAATACCAGCTCCTCAACATTAACTAGTCTGGTAATACCAGCTCCTCAACATTAACTAGTCTGGTAATACCAGCTCCTCAACATTAACTAGTCTGGTAATACCAGCTCCTCAACATTAACTAGTCTGGTAATACCAGCTCCTCAACATTAACTAGTCTGGTAATACCAGCTCCTCAACATTAACTAGTCTGGTAATACCAGCTCCTCAACATTAACTAGTCTGGTAATACCAGCTCCTCAACATTAACTAGTCTGGTAATACCAGCTCCTCAACATTAACTAGTCTGGTAATACCAGCTCCTCAACATTAACTAGTCTGGTAATACCACCTCCTCAACATTAACTAGTCTGGTAATACCACCTCCTCAACATTAACTAGTCTGGTAATACCAGCTCCTCAACATTAACTAGTCTGGTAATACCAGCTCCTCAACATTAACTAGTCTGGTAATACCACCTCCTCAACATTAACTAGTCTGGTAATACCAGCTCCTCAACATTAACTAGTCTGGTAATACCAGCTCCTCAACATTAACTAGTCTGGTAATACCAGCTCCTCAACATTAACTAGTCTGGTATACCAGCTCCTCAACATTAACTAGTCTGGTAATACCAGCTCCTCAACATTAACTAGTCTGGTAATACCAGCTCCTCAACATGGACTAGTCTGGTAATATCAGCTCCTCAACATTAACTAGTCTGGTAATACCAGCTCCTCAACATTAACTAGTCTGGTAATACCACCTCATCAACATTAACTAGTCTGGTAATACCAGCTCCTCAACATTAACTAGTCTGGTAATACCAGCTCCTCAACATTAACTAGTCTGGTAATACCAGCTCCTCAACATTAACTAGTCTGGTAATACCAGCTCCTCAACATTAACTAGTCTGGTAATACCACCTCCTCAACATTAACTAGTCTGGTAATACCATCTCCTCAACATTAACTAGTCTGGTAATACCAGCTCCTCAACATGGACTAGTCTGGTAATACCAGCTCCTCAACATTAACTAGTCTGGTAATACCAGCTCCTCAACATTAACTAGTCTGGTAATACAAGCTCCTCAACATTAACTAGTCTGGTAATACCAGCTCCTCAACATTAACTAGTCTGGTAATACCAGCTCCTCAACATTAACTAGTCTGGTAATACCAGCTCCTCAACATTAACTAGTCTGGTAATACCAGCTCCTCAACATTAACTAGTCTGGTAATACCAGCTCCTCAACATTAACTAGTCTGGTAATACCAGCTCCTCAACATTAACTAGTCTGGTAATACCAGCTCCTCAACATTAACTAGTCTGGTAATACCACCTCCTCAACATTAACTAGTCTGGTAATACCACCTCCTCAACATTAACTAGTCTGGTAATACCAGCTCCTCAACATTAACTAGTCTGGTAATACCAGCTCCTCAACATTAACTAGTCTGGTAATACCACCTCCTCAACATTAACTAGTCTGGTAATACCAGCTCCTCAACATTAACTAGTCTGGTAATACCAGCTCCTCAACATTAACTAGTCTGGTAATACCAGCTCCTCAACATTAACTAGTCTGGTATACCAGCTCCTCAACATTAACTAGTCTGGTAATACCACCTCCTCAACATTAACTAGTCTGGTAATACCATCTCCTCAACATTAACTAGTCTGGTAATACCAGCTCCTCAACATGGACTAGTCTGGTAATACCAGCTCCTCAACATTAACTAGTCTGGTAATACCAGCTCCTCAACATTAACTAGTCTGGTAATACCAGCTCCTCAACATTAACTAGTCTGGTAATACCAGCTCCTCAACATTAACTAGTCTGGTAATACCAGCTCCTCAACATTAACTAGTCTGGTATACCAGCTCCTCAACATTAACTAGTCTGGTAATACCAGCTCCTCAACATGGACTAGTCTGGTAATACCAGCTCCTCAGCATTAACTAGTCTGGTAATACCAGCTCCTCAACATTAACTAGTCTGGTAATACCAGCTCCTCAACATTAACTAGTCTGGTAACACCAGCTCCTCAACATTAACTAGTCTGGTAATACCATCTCCTCAACATTAACTAGTCTGGTAATACCAGCTCCTCAACATTAACTAGTCTGGTAATACCAGCTCCTCAACATTAACTAGTCTGGTAATACCAGCTCCTCAACATTAACTAGTCTGGTAATACCAGCTCCTCAACATTAACTAGTCTGGTAATACCAGCTCCTCAACATTAACTAGTCTGGTAATACCAGCTCCTCAACATTAACTAGTCTGGTAATACCAGCTCCTCAACATTAACTAGTCTGGTAATACCAGCTCCTCAACATGGACTAGTCTGGTAATACCAGCTCCTCAACATTAACTAGTCTGGTAATACCAGCTCCTCAACATTAACTAGTCTGGTAATACCAGCTCCTCAACATTAACTAGTCTGGTAATACCAGCTCCTCAACATTAACTAGTCTGGTAATACCAGCTCCTCAACATTAACTAGTCTGGTAATACCATCTCCTCAACATTAACTAGTCTGGTAATACCAGCTCCTCAACATTAACTAGTCTGGTAATACCAGCTCCTCAACATTAACTAGTCTGGTAATACCAGCTCCTCAACATTAACTAGTCTGGTAATACCAGCTCCTCAACATTAACTAGTCTGGTAATACCAGCTCCTCAACATTAACTAGTCTGGTAATACCAGCTCCTCAACATTAACTAGTCTGGTAATACCAGCTCCTCAACATTAACTAGTCTGGTAATACCAGCTCCTCAACATGGACTAGTCTGGTAATACCAGCTCCTCAACATTAACTAGTCTGGTAATACCAGCTCCTCAACATTAACTAGTCTGGTAATACCAGCTCCTCAACATTAACTAGTCTGGTAATACCAGCTCCTCAACATTAACTAGTCTGGTAATACCAGCTCCTCAACATTAACTAGTCTGGTAATACCAGCTCCTCAACATGGACTGGTCTGGTAATACCAGCTCCTCAACATTAACTAGTCTGGTAATACCAGCTCCTCAACATTAACTAGTCTGGTAATACCAGCTCCTCAACATTAACTAGTCTGGTAATACCACCTCCTCAACATTAACTAGTCTGGTAATACCAGCTCCTCAACATTAACTAGTCTGGTAATACCAGCTCCTCAACATGGACTAGTCTGGTAATACCAGCTCCTCAACATTAACTAGTCTGGTAATACCAGCTCCTCAACATTAACTAGTCTGGTAATACCAGCTCCTCAACATTAACTAGTCTGGTAATACCAGCTCCTCAACATTAACTAGTCTGGTAATACCAGCTCCTCAACATTAACTAGTCTGGTAATACCAGCTCCTCAACATTAACTAGTCTGGTAATACCAGCTCCTCAACATTAACTAGTCTGGTATACCAGCTCCTCAACATTAACTAGTCTGGTAATACCAGCTCCTCAACATGGACTAGTCTGGTAATACCAGCTCCTCAACATTAACTAGTCTGGTAATACCAGCTCCTCAACATGGACTAGTCTGGTAATACCAGCTCCTCAACATTAACTAGTCTGGTAATACCAGCTCCTCAACATTAACTAGTCTGGTAATACCAGCTCCTCAACATTAACTAGTCTGGTAATACCAGCTCCTCAACATTAACTAGTCTGGTAATACCAGCTCCTCAACATTAACTAGTCTGGTAATACCAGCTCCTCAACATTAACTAGTCTGGTAATACCAGCTCCTCAACATTAACTAGTCTGGTAATACCAGCTCCTCAACATTAACTAGTCTGGTAATACCAGCTCCTCAACATTAACTAGTCTGGTAATACCAGCTCCTCAACATTAACTAGTCTGGTAATACCAGCTCCTCAACATTAACTAGTCTGGTAATACCACCTCCTCAACAATAACTAGTCTGGTAATACCAGCTCCTCAACATTAACTAGTCTGGTAATACCAGCTCCTCAACATTAACTAGTCTGGTAATACCAGCTCCTCAACATTAACTAGTCTGGTAATACCAGCTCCTCAACATTAACTAGTCTGGTAATACCACCTCCTCAACATTAACTAGTCTGGTAATACCAGCTCCTCAACATTAACTAGTCTGGTAATACCAGCTCCTCAACATTAACTAGTCTGGTAATACCAGCTCCTCAACATTAACTAGTCTGGTAATACCAGCTCCTCAACATTAACTAGTCTGGTAATACCAGCTCCTCAACATGAACTAGTCTGGTAATACCAGCTCCTCAACATTAACTAGTCTGGTAATACCAGCTCCTCAACATTAACTAGTCTGGTAATACCAGCTCCTCAACATGGACTAGTCTGGTAATACCAGCTCCTCAACATTAACTAGTCTGGTAATACCAGCTCCTCAACATTAACTAGTCTGGTAATACCAGCTCCTCAACATTAACTAGTCTGGTAATACCAGCTCCTCAACATTAACTAGTCTGGTAATACCACCTCCTCAACATTAACTAGTCTGGTAATACCATCTCCTCAACATTAACTAGTCTGGTAATACCAGCTCCTCAACATGGACTAGTCTGGTAATACCAGCTCCTCAACATTAACTCGTCTGGTAATACCAGCTCCTCAACATTAACTAGTCTGGTAATACCAGCTCCTCAACATTAACTAGTCTGGTAATACCAGCTCCTCAACATTAACTAGTCTGGTAATACCAGCTCCTCAACATTAACTAGTCTGGTAATACCAGCTCCTCAACATTAACTAGTCTGGTAATACCAGCTCCTCAACATTAACTAGTCTGGTAATACCAGCTCCTCAACATTAACTAGTCTGGTAATACCAGCTCCTCAACATTAACTAGTCTGGTAATACCAGCTCCTCAACATTAACTAGTCTGGTAATACCAGCTCCTCAACATTAACTAGTCTGGTAATACCAGCTCCTCAACATTAACTAGTCTGGTAATACCAGCTCCTCAACATTAACTAGTCTGGTAATACCAGCTCCTCAACATTAACTAGTCTGGTAATACCAGCTCCTCAACATGGACTAGTCTGGTAATACCAGCTCCTCAACATTAACTAGTCTGGTAATACCAGCTCCTCAACATTAACTAGTCTGGTAATACCAGCTCCTCAACATGGACTAGTCTGGTAATACCAGCTCCTCAACATTAACTAGTCTGGTAATACCAGCTCCTCAACATTAACTAGTCTGGTAATACCAGCTCCTCAACATTAACTAGTCTGGTAATACCAGCTCCTCAACATTAACTAGTCTGGTAATACCAGCTCCTCAACATTAACTAGTCTGGTAATACCAGCTCCTCAACATTAACTAGTCTGGTAATACCAGCTCCTCAACATTAACTAGTCTGGTAATACCAGCTCCTCAACATTAACTAGTCTGGTAATACAACCTCCTCAACATTAACTAGTCTGGTAATACCAGCTCCTCAACATTAACTAGTCTGGTAATACCAGCTCCTCAACATTAACTAGTCTGGTAATACCAGCTCCTCAACATTAACTAGTCTGGTAATACCAGCTCCTCAACATTAACTAGTCTGGTAATACCAGCTCCTCAACATTAACTAGTCTGGTAATACCAGCTCCTCAACATTAACTAGTCTGGTAATACCAGCTCCTCAACATTAACTAGTCTGGTAATACCAGCTCCTCAACATTAACTAGTCTGGTAATACCAGCTCCTCAACATTAACTAGTCTGGTAATACCAGCTCCTCAACATTAATTAGTCTGGTAATACTAGCTCCTCAACATTAACTAGTCTGGTAATACCAGCTCCTCAACATTAACTAGTCTGGTAATACCAGCTCCTCAACATTAACTAGTCTGGTAATACCAGCTCCTCAACATTAACTAGTCTGGTAATACCAGCTCCTCAACATTAACTAGTCTGGTAATACCAGCTCCTCAACATTAACTAGTCTGGTAATACCAGCTCCTCAACATTAACTAGTCTGGTAATACCAGCTCCTCAACATTAACTAGTCTGGTAATACCAGCTCCTCAACATTAACTAGTCTGGTAATACCAGCTCCTCAACATTAACTAGTCTGGTAATACCAGCTCCTCAACATTAACTAGTCTGGTAATACCAGCTCCTCAACATTAACTAGTCTGGTAATACCAGCTCCTCAACATTAACTAGTCTGGTAATACCAGCTCCTCAACATTAACTAGTCTGGTAATACCAGCTCCTCAACATTAACTAGTCTGGTAATACCACCTCCTCAACATTAACTAGTCTGGTAATACCAGCTCCTCAACATTAACTAGTCTGGTAATACCAGCTCCTCAACATTAACTAGTCTGGTAATACCAGCTCCTCAACATTAACTAGTCTGGTAATACCAGCTCCTCAACATTAACTAGTCTGGTAATACCAGTTCCTCAACATTAACTAGTCTGGTAATACCAGCTCCTCAACATTAACTAGTCTGGTAATACCAGCTCCTCAACATTAACTAGTCTGGTAATACCAGCTCCTCAACATTAACTAGTCTGGCAATACCAGCTCCTCAACATTAACTAGTCTGGTAATACCAGCTCCTCAACATTAACTAGTCTGGTAATACCAGCTCCTCAACATTAGCTAGTCTGGTAATACCAGCTCCTCAACATTAACTAGTCTGGTAATACCAGCTCCTCAACATTAACTAGTCTGGTAATTCCAGCTCCTCAACATTAACTAGTCTGATAATACCAGCTCCTCAACATGGACTAGTCTGGTAATACCAGCTCCTCAACATTAACTAGTCTGGTAATACCAGCTCCTCAACATTAACTAGTCTGGTAATACCAGCTCCTCAACATTAACTAGTCTGGTAATACCAGCTCCTCAACATGGACTAGTCTGGTAATACCAGCTCCTCAACATTAACTAGTCTGGTAATACCAGATCCTCAACATTAACTAGTCTGGTAATACCAGCTCCTCAACATTAACTAGTCTGGTAATACCAGCTCCTCAACATTAACTAGTCTGGTAATACCAGCTCCTCAACATTAACTAGTCTGGTAATACCACCTCCTCAACATTAACTAGTCTGGTAATACCAGCTCCTCAACATGAACTAGTCTGGTAATACCAGCTCCTCAACATGGACTAGTCTGGTAATACCAGCTCCTCAACATTAACTAGTCTGGTAATACCAGCTCCTCAACATTAACTAGTCTGGTAATACCAGCTCCTCAACATGGACTAGTCTGGTAATACCAGCTCCTCAACATTAACTAGTCTGGTAATACCAGCTCCTCAACATTAACTAGTCTGGTAATACCAGCTCCTCAACATTAACTAGTCTGGTAATACCACCTCCTCAACATTAACTAGTCTGGTAATACCAGCTCCTCAACATTAACTAGTCTGGTAATACCACCTCCTCAACATGGACTAGTCTGGTAATACCAGCTCCTCAACATTAACTAGTCTGGTAATACCAGCTCCTCAACATTAACTAGTCTGGTAATACCAGCTCCTCAACATTAACTAGTCTGGTAATACCAGCTCCTCAACATTAACTAGTCTGGTAATACCAGCTCCTCAACATTAACTAGTCTGGTAATACCAGCTCCTCAACATGGACTAGTCTGGTAATACCAGCTCCTCAACATTAACTAGTCTGGTAATACCAGCTCCTCAACATTAACTAGTCTGGTAATACCAGCTCCTCAACATGGACTAGTCTGGTAATACCAGCTCCTCAACATTAACTAGTCTGGTAATACCAGCTCCTCAACATTAACTAGTCTGGTAATACCAGCTCCTCAACATTAACTAGTCTGGTAATACCAGCTCCTCAACATTAACTAGTCTGGTAATACCAGCTCCTCAACATTAACTAGTCTGGTAATACCAGCTCCTCAACATTAACTAGTCTGGTAATACCAGCTCCTCAACATTAACTAGTCTGGAAAATACCAGCTCCTCAACATTAACTAGTCTGGTAATACCACCTCCTCAACATTAACTAGTCTGGTAATACCAGCTCCTCAACATTAACTAGTCTGGTAATACCAGCTCCTCAACATGGACTAGTCTGGTAATACCACCTCCTCAACATTAACTAGTCTGGTAATACCAGCTCCTCAACATTAACTAGTCCGGTAATACCAGCTCCTCAACATGGACTAGTCTGGTAATACCAGCTCCTCAACATTAACTAGTCTGGTAATACCAGCTCCTCAACATTAACTAGTCTGGTAATACCAGCTCCTCAACATTAACTAGTCTGGTAATACCAGCTCCTCAACATTAACTAGTCTGGTAATACCAGCTCCTCAACATTAACTAGTCTGGTAATACCAGCTCCTCAACATTAACTAGTCTGGTAATACCAGCTCCTCAACATTAACTAGTCTGGTAATACCAGCTCCTCAACATTAACTAGTCTGGTAATACCAGCTCCTCAACATTAACTAGTCTGGTAATACCAGCTCCTCAACGTTAACTAGTCTGGTAATACCAGCTCCTCAACATTAACTAGTCTGGTAATACCAGCTCCTCAACATTAACTAGTCTGGTAATACCAGCTCCTCAACATTAACTAGTCTGGTAATACCAGCTCCTCAACATGGACTAGTCTGGTAATACCAGCTCCTCAACATTAACTAGTCTGGTAATACCAGCTCCTCAACATTAACTAGTCTGGTAATACCAGCTCCTCAACATTAACTAGTCTGGTAATACCAGCTCCTCAACATTAACTAGTCTGGTAATACCAGCTCCTCAACATGAACTAGTCTGGTAATACCAGCTCCTCAACATGAACTAGTCTGGTAATACCAGCTCCTCAACATGAACTAGTCTGGTAATACCAGCTCCTCAACATTAACTAGTCTGGTAATACCAGCTCCTCAACATTAACTAGTCTGGTAATACCAGCTCCTCAACATTAACTAGTCTGGTAATACCAGCTCCTCAACATGAACTAGTCTGGTAATACCAGCTCCTCAACATTAACTAGTCTGGTAATACCAGCTCCTCAACATTAACTAGTCTGGTAATACCAGCTCCTCAACATTAACTAGTCTGGTAATACCAGCTCCTCAACATTAACTAGTCTGGTAATACCAGCTCCTCAACATTAACTAGTCTGGTAATACCAGCTCCTCAACATGGACTAGTCTGGTAATACCAGCTCCTCAACATTAACTAGTCTGGTAATACCAGCTCCTCAACATTAACTAGTCTGGTAATACCAGCTCCTCAACATTAACTAGTCTGGTAATACCAGCTCCTCAACATTAACTAGTCTGGTAATACCACCTCCTCAACATTAACTAGTCTGGTAATACCAGCTCCTCAACATTAACTAGTCTGGTAATACCAGCTCCTCAACATTAACTAGTCTGGTAATACCACCTCCTCAACATTAACTAGTCTGGTAATACCAGCTCCTCAACATTAACTAGTCTGGTAATACCAGCTCCTCAACATTAACTAGTCTGGTAATACCATCTCCTCAACATTAACTAGTCTGGTAATACCAGCTCCTCAACATGGACTAGTCTGGTAATACCAGCTCCTCAACATGGACTAGTCTGGTAATACCAGCTCCTCAACATTAACTAGTCTGGTAATACCAGCTCCTCAACATTAACTAGTCTGGTAATACCAGCTCCTCAACATTAACTAGTCTGGTAATACCAGCTCCTCAACATTAACTAGTCTGGTAATACCAGCTCCTCAACATTAACTAGTCTGGTAATACCAGCTCCTCAACATTAACTAGTCTGGTAATACCAGCTCCTCAACATTAACTAGTCTGGTAATACCAGCTCCTCAACATTAACTAGTCTGGTAATACCAGCTCCTCAACATTAACTAGTCTGGTAATACCAGCTCCTCAACATTAACTAGTCTGGTAATACCAGCTCCTCAACATTAACTAGTCTGGTAATACCAGCTCCTCAACATTAACTAGTCTGGTAATACCAGCTCCTCAACATTAACTAGTCTGGTAATACCAGCTCCTCAACATTAACTAGTCTGGTAATACCAGCTCCTCAACATTAACTAGTCTGGTAATACCAGCTCCTCAACATGGACTAGTCTGGTAATACCAGCTCCTCAACATTAACTAGTCTGGTAATACCAGCTCCTCAACATTAACTAGTCTGGTAATACCAGCTCCTCAACATTAACTAGTCTGGTAATACCAGCTCCTCAACATGGACTAGTCTGGTAATACCAGCTCCTCAACATGGACTAGTCTGGTAATACCAGCTCCTCAACATTAACTAGTCTGGTAATACCAGCTCCTCAACATTAACTAGTCTGGTAATACCAGCTCCTCAACATGGACTAGTCTGGTAATACCAGCTCCTCAACATTAACTAGTCTGGTAATACCAGCTCCTCAACATTAACTAGTCTGGTAATACCACCTCCTCAACATTAACTAGTCTGGTAATACCACCTCCTCAACATTAACTAGTCTGGTAAAACCAGCTCCTCAACATTAACTAGTCCGGTAATACCAGCTCCTCAACATTAACTAGTCTGGTAATACCAGCTCCTCAACATTAACTAGTCTGGTAATACCACCTCCTCAACATTAACTAGTCTGGTAATACCAGCTCCTCAACATTAACTAGTCTGGTAATACCAGCTCCTCAACATTAACTAGTCTGGTAATACCAGCTCCTCAACATTAACTAGTCTGGTAATACCACCTCCTCAACATTAACTAGTCTGGTAATACCAGCTCCTCAACATTAACTAGTCTGGTAATACCAGCTCCTCAACATTAACTAGTCTGGTAATACCACCTCCTCAACATTAACTAGTCTGGTAATACCAGCTCCTCAACATTAACTAGTCTGGTAATACCACCTCCTCAACATTAACTAGTCTGGTAATACCAGCTCCTCAACATTAACTAGTCTGGTAATACCAGCTCCTCAACATTAACTAGTCTGGTAATACCAGCTCCTCAACATTAACTAGTTTGGTAATACCAGCTCCTCAACATTAACTAGTCTGGTAATACCACCTCCTCAACATTAACTAGTCTGGTAATACCAGCTCCTCAACATGGACTAGTCTGGTAATACCAGCTCCTCAACATTAACTAGTCTGGTAATACCAGCTCCTCAACATTAACTAGTCTGGTAATACCAGCTCCTCAACATTAACTAGTCTGGTAATACCAGCTCCTCAACATTAACTAGTCTGGTAATACCAGCTCCTCAACATTAACTAGTCTGGTAATACCAGCTCCTCAACATTAACTAGTCTGGTAATACCAGCTCCTCAACATTAACTAGTCTGGTAATACCAGCTCCTCAACATTAACTAGTCTGGTAATACCATCTCCTCAACATTAACTAGTCTGGTAATACCACCTCCTCAACATTAACTAGTCTGGTAATACCAGCTCCTCAACATTAACTAGTCTGGTAATACCAGCTCCTCAACATTAACTAGTCTGGTAATACCAGCTCCTCAACATTAACTAGTCTGGTAATACCAGCTCCTCAACATTAACTAGTCTGGTAATACCAGCTCCTCAACATTAACTAGTCTGGTAATACCATCTCCTCAACATTAACTAGTCTGGTAATACCACCTCCTCAACATTAACTAGTCTGGTAATACCAGCTCCTCAACATTAACTAGTCTGGTAATATCAGCTCCTCAACATTAACTAGTCTGGTAATACCAGCTCCTCAACATTAACTAGTCTGGTAATACCATCTCCTCAACATTAACTAGTCTGGTAATACCATCTCCTCAACATTAACTAGTCTGGTAATACCAGCTCCTCAACATGGACTAGTCTGGTAATATCAGCTCCTCAACATTAACTAGTCTGGTAATACCATCTCCTCAACATTAACTAGTCTGGTAATACCAGCTCCTCAACATTAACTAGTCTGGTAATACCAGCTCCTCAACATGGACTATTTTGGTAATATCAGCTCCTCAACATTAACTAGTCTGGTAATACCAGCTCCTCAACATGGACTAGTCTGGTAATACCAGCTCCTCAACATTAACTAGTCTGGTAATACCAGCTCCTCAACATTAACTAGTCTGGTAATACCAGCTCCTCAACATGGACTAGTCTGGTAATACCAGCTCCTCAACATGGACTAGTCTGGTAATACCAGCTCCTCAACATTAACTAGTCTGGTAATACCAGCTCCTCAACATTAACTAGTCTGGTAATACCAGCTCCTCAAAATTAACTAGTCTGGTAATACCAGCTCCTCAACATTAACTAGTCTGGTAATACCAGCTCCTCACCATGGACTAGTCTGGAGTTTAATATAATGAAGAGAAAACCCTCTTCACAGCAGAGCATCTAGACCCAGGTGAACACCACCCACTAGAAAAGACAAGCTATCTGTTTGTTGGTTGCCTGTCTTGTCTAGTGTGTGTTGTTTACACTCGTTGTTTGACAGTGGTCTGATGTAATATAGTATGAAATCTGTATAAAGCTATAGTTGGATTGTTCTGTATACTAGTGGTTGATATTATATTGACACATGTAGGACACATTTTAGTTAGCCACAGACATGTTTGTCTGGTTAGTTTCTCCACTTTATCCTTCCCACCTCATCTCATCAATCCTGTACAAACTTAGCTTGACATTTCACTCAGGGAGTAGGACAAGTAGTTGGCTGGTGCCCTTGACTTTGCCCTGGTCTCCCTTCTCTCCCTTCTCCCCTTCTCTCCCTTCTCTCCCTTCTCCCCTTCTCTCCCTTCTCCCTTCTCTCCCTTCTCTCCCTTCTCCCCTTCTTCCCTTCTCTCCCTTCTCTCCCTTCTCCCCTTCTCTCCCTTCTCTCCCTTCTCCCCTTCTCTCCCTTCTCCCCTTCTCTCCCTTCTCCCCTTCTCTCCCTTCTCCCCTTCTCCCCTTCTCCCCTTCTCTCCCTTCTCCCCTTCTCTCCCTTCCCCCCTTCTTTCCCTTCTCTCCATTCTCCCCTTCTCCCCTTCTCTCCCTTCTCCCCTTCTCTCCCTTCTCCCATTCTCTCCCTTCTCCCATTCTCTCCCTTCTCAATTCAATTCAATTCAATTTCAATTTCAATTCAAGGGGCTTTATTGGCATGGGAAACATGTGTTAACATTGCCAAAGCAAGTGAGGTAGATATTATACAAAAGTGAAATAAACAATACAAATTAACAGTAAACATTACACATACAGAAGTTTCAAAACAATAAAGACATTACAAATGTTATATTATATATATACAGTGTTGTAACAATGTACAAATGGTTAAAGCACACACGTTGAAATAAATAACCATAAATATGGGTTGTATTTACAATGGTGTTTGTTCTTCACTGGTTGCCCTTTTCTTGTGGCAACAGGTCACAAATCTTGCTGCTGTGATGGCACACTGTGGAATTTCTCCCAGTAGATTTCGGAGTTTATCAAAATTGGATTTGTTTTCAAATTCTTTGTGGATCTGTGTAATCTGAGGGAAATATGTCTCTCTAATATGGTCATACATTGGGCAGGAGGTTAGGAAGTGCAGCTCAGTTTCCACCTCATTTTGTGGGCAGTGTGCACATAGCCTGTCTTCTCTTGAGAGCCATCCCCTTCTCCCCTTCTCCCCTTCTCTCCCTTCTCTCCCTTCTCTCCCTTCTCTCCCTTCTCTCCCTTCTCCCCTTCTCCCTTTCTCCCCTTCTCCCCTTCTCTCCCTTCTCCCCTTCTCTCCCTTCCCCCCTTCTCTCCCTTCTCTCCATTCTCCCCTTCTCCCCTTCTCTCCCTTCTCCCCTTCTTTCCCTTCTCCCCTTCTCTCCTTCTCTCCCTTCTCTCCCTTCTCCCCTTCTCTCCATTCTCTGCCTTCTCTCCCTTCTCCCATTCTCTCCCTTCCCCCCTTCTCTCCCTTCTCCCCTTCTCTCCCTTCTCCCCTTCTCTCCCTTCTCCCCTTCTCTCCCTTCTCTCCCTTCTCCCCTTCTCTCCCTTCTCTCCCCTCTCCCCTTCTCTCCCTTCTCTCCCTTCTCCCATTCTCTCCATTCTCCCCTTCTCTCCCTTCTCCCCTTCTCTCCCTTCCCCCCTTCTCTCCCTTCTCCCCTTCTCTCCCTTCTCTCCCTTCTCCCCTTCTCTCCCTTCTCCCCTTTTCACCTTCTCTCCCTTCTCCCCTTCTCTCCCTTCTCTCCCTTCTCTCACCTGCTCTCCCTTCTCCCCTTCTCTCCCTTCTCCCCTTCTCACCTTCTCTCCCTTCTCCCCTTCTCTCCCTTCTCTCACCTTCTCTCCCTTCTCCCCTTCACCCCTTCTCTCCCTTCTCTCCCTTCTCTCCCTTCTCCCCTTCTCTCCCTTCTCTCCCTTCTCCCCTTCTCCCCTTCTCCCCTTCTCTCCCTTCTCCCCTTCTCTCCCTTCCCCCCTTCTCTCCCTTCTCTCCATTCTCCCCTTCTCCCCTTCTCCCCTTCTCTCCCTTCTCCCCTTCTCTCCCTTCTCCCCTTCTCCCCTTCTCTCCCTTCTCTCCCTTCTCTCCCTTCTCCCCTTCTCTCCCTTCTCTCCCTTCTCCCCTTCTCCCCTTCTCTCCCTTCTCCTCATCTCTCCCTTCTCCCCTTCTCTCATTTATGATGTCATAAAGGCTAATTAAGATCCACTAGCGTTACTTTAACTGCCTTGATATAATGATGTCACGACCATCCGATAAATAGACAACCTGAAAGGGCCAGACTGGGATTCAAATCATCGAAGTACACATCAAGAACTGCAAAGACCATTGATTTGAACCCAGATCACAGATTGTAGCTTTAATATAGGTCCAATTCCCTATGAGGTGATCTTTAGACAAGGACTCAGGCTAGGTGGAGGGGGAGGGGGGGTGACTGGTGTTGGGCTGAAAGACATAAATCCCAGACTGTAGCTTTAATTTAAATGTCCAATCCCCTGTAATATATGGTGTGCTGCTCTCTATACAAGGACTAAGGAGTCAGTCAGTCAGAACATTAGGAACGGAGGGAGAAAGGAGGGAGGCAGAGAGAAAGAAAGGGAAGAAATGGAGAGAAAAAGAAGAGAGATAGAAGGATATGAAAGAAAAAGAGAAACAGAGAAATGAGAGGGAGAAAACAGCCAGAGAACAGAGAGAACTCATTGTGTCCGCTGCTGCAACCCATTCATGTGAGATTTATCCCAGTAGTATCAGGCTTCCTAACAGGTTTGTGGTCAGTGCTTTACAGAGCAAATAAAAGACTTCTATAATTAAATCCAGCAGTGGTATAAATCATATGCAAACAGACCATTGGTTCCATCGACCCGCACTATAATTTACATGATCCTCGAAGGATTCAGCTCTGACCACTGGAGAGGAGTGTGTTTCCTGACACTGATAGAGGGAGGGATGGAGGGAGGGACAGAGAAATGGGGACAGCGAGGACTGAGTCAGAGAGAGGGAGAGGAGTGTGTTTCCTGACACTGATAGAGGGAGGGATGGAGGGAGGGACAGAGAAATGGGGACAGCGAGGACTGAGTCAGGGAGAGGAGTGTGTTTCCTGACACTGATAGAGGGAGGTATGGAGGGAGGGACAGAGAAATGGGGACAGCGAGGACTGAGTCAGAGAGAGGGAGAGGAGAGATATAGGGGGAGAGTGGGAACAAGGGAACGAGAGGAGATAAGGAACTAAGTTCATAGCTTCAGTTGAATTTCCATGGCTATTAAGTTCCCTCTCTCTCTCAGACCGGAGAAAGAGATATGTCCCTACACCCTCATTAAGGTTAGAGTTAGGGTTAGCAGCGGAGGTTAGAGTTAGGGTTAGCAGCGGAGGTTAGAGTTAGGGTTAGCAGCGGAGGTTAGTGTTAGAGTTAGGGTCAGCAGCAGAGGTTAGGGTTAGAGTTAGGGTCAGCAGCAGAGGTTAGGGTTAGAGTTAGGGTCAGCAGCAGAGGTTAGGGTTAGGATTAGGGTCAGCAGCAGAGGTTAGGGTTAGACTTAGGGTCAGCAGCAGAGGTTAGTGTTAGAGTTAGGGTCAGCAGCAGAGGTTAGGGTTAGGATTAGGGTCAGCAGCAGAGGTTAGGGTTAGAGTTAGGGTCAGCAGCAGAGGTTAGTGTTAGAGTTAGGGTCAGCAGCAGAGGTTAGTGTTAGGATTAGGGTCAGCAGCAGAGGTTAGTGTTAGAGTTAAGGTCAGCAGCAGAGGTTAGTGTTAGAGTTAGGGTCAGCAGCAGAGGTTAGGGTTAGGATTAGGGTTAGCAGCAGAGGTCTGTCCCTACACCCTCGTTAAGGTTAGGGTTAGGGTTAGCAGCAGAGGTTAAGGTTAGGGTTCATAAGATTTTAACTCCATCCTTTGTTGCAGCTCTTAATTGACAATGGAGGAAAAGGAGGGAGAGAGATTTTAATATCCTCCCCTTGGATTTAAGAAGGCAGGAGAAGAGAAGGGGAAAAGTCCCTGTTGTCTTTCTCCTGGTTTAATTTATCCCCTGGTGTGTGTCAATCTACCTTTGTACCACTGATCTAGAGTTGCTCTGTGTGTGTGTGTGTGTGTGTGTGTGTGTGTGTGTGTGTGTGTGTGTGTGTGTGTGTGTGTGTGTGTGTGTGTGTGTGTGTGTGTGTGTGTGTGTGTGTGTGTGTGTGTGTGTGTGTGTGTGTGTGTGTGTGTGTGTGTGTGTGTGTGTGTGTGTGTGTGTGTGTGTGTGTGTGTGTGTGTGTGTGTGTGTGTGTGTGTGTGAGAGAGAGAGAGATGTAACAGGGCCAATGTAACCATCAGAGTTCAGCAACATTAGACACTAAAGATCCTTTCTCTTACCTTCCTTGATAAAATGTTATTAGGTCTCTCTCTCTCTCTCTCTGTCTCTCTCTCTCTCTGTCTCTCTCTGACCCCCCCTGTCTCTCTCTCTCTCTCTCTCTCTAACCCCCCCCACTCTCTCTCTCTCTCACTCAGTGTCTGTCTCGGTCTATCTCTCTCAATTCAATTTATTGGCATGGGAAACACATGTTAACATTGCCAAAGCAAGTGAGGTAGATCATATACAAAAGTGAAATAAACAATAAAAACGAATAGTAAACATTACACATACAGTAGTTCCAAAAGAATAAAGACATTACAAATGTCATGTTATGTATATATACAGTGACGTAACGATGTACAAATGGTTAAAGTACAAAAGGGAAAATAAATCAACAGAAATATGGGTTGTATTTACAATGGTGTTTGTTCTTCAATGGTTTCCCTTTTCTTGTGACAACAGGTCACAAATCTTGCTGCTGTAATGGCACACTGAGGTATTTCACCCAGTAGATGGATTTGTTTTCAAATTCTTTGTGGATATTTGTAATCTGAGGGTAATATGTGTCTCCAATATGGTCATACATTTGGCAGGAGGTTAGGAAGTGCAGCTCAGTTTCCACCTCATTTTGTGGGCAGTGTGCACATAGCCTGTCTTCTCTTGAGAGGCAGGTCTGCCTTCGGCGGCCTCTCTCAATAGCAAGGCTATGCTCACTGAGTCTGTACATAGTCAAAGCTTTCCTTGAGTTTGGGTCAGTCACAGTGGTCAGGTATTCTGCCACTGTGTACTCTCTGTTTAGGGCCAAATAGCATTCTAGTTTGCTCTGTTTTTTTGTTAATTCTTTCCAATGTGTCAAGTAATTATCTTTTTGTTTTCTCATGATTTGGTTGGGTCTAATTGTGTTGCTGTCCTGGGGCTCTGTGGGGTGTGTTTGTGAACAGAGCCCCAGGACCAGCTTGCTTAAGGGACTCTTCTCCAGGTTCGTCTCTCTGTAGGGGATGGCTTTGTTATGGAAGGTGTGGGATTTGCTTCCTTTTAGATGGTTGAAGAATTTAACAGCTCTTTTCTGGATTTTGATAATTAGTGGGTATCGGCCTAATTCTGCTCTACATTTATTATTTGGTGTTCTACGTTGTACAGAGGATATGTTTGCAGAATTCTGCATGCAGTCTCAAATTTTTTCCCATTTTGTGAACTCTCGCTCTCTCGCTCTCTCTCTTTCACTCTCTCTCTGTCTTTCTTTCTTTCTTTATTCCCTTCTCTCTCTCTATCACTCTCTCTAATCTGTTCTTAGACCACAGAGGGAGAGGGAGAGGGAGAGGGAGAGGGAGAGGGAGAGGGAGAGGGAGAGGGAAACCTGTTATGGAGTAGAATATAATATTCAGCAGGAATGAATACAAAGCTCTGCATGGAATGTGATTTGATATGGAATTTAAATTGTATTGTTGGGTGCTTAGTGTGTTTCATATAAACAAATAGGTAGACAAGGTAGACAAATGTTGAGAGAGGAAGGGGGAGAGAGAGCGAGAGAGAGAGAGAGAGAGAGAAAGATTGCTGTCTGTATTGAGAATACAAAAGGCTTGTCATATTAGTTTAGGGAATCTGTATTTATGAGTCCAGACAGACAGGCATCGTCACAGTCGCTTTCCATCTAGAAACGCAGATTGATAAATCACTTACTTCGCATGGAAATGGGTCTTTGCTTACTCACACACATACACACACACACACACACACACACACACACACACACAGTGTATTCTTCTGCATACAAAGGAGTGATATATGAATCATGATTTTCCAGATAGAGGCCCCTATTCCCTGAGCCGGAAGTCTGTCCCAAATGGCACCCTATTCCCTACATAGTGCACTACTTCTGACCAGGGCTCTATGAGTGCGGTGGTCAAAAGTAATGTACTATATAGGGAATAGGGTGCCTCTCTAATACCTCTCTATTCCTCCCAGTACCTCTATCTAATCAACCACTTAACTCTCCTCACCAGGGAAACCAGCACACCATTTTTCTATCAAAGCCTAAATCAAACGAGAGGGAAAAGAAGCGCCCCAGGGATGCTATGTGCAATCTCATCATGTGAAATAGGTGCTCGTCTGCTCTGGTCTCTCGTATGTAGTTACCTGAAAATCCCATTACTGCCTTGACACCGAAATAACCAAAACAACTCCTTCCCTCCTTTATTTTCTCTTCCTTTCTTCCCTCGCCACTCCCTCCCTTTAAACGTCTCTCTCTCTCACGCGCGCTCTCTCTCTCCCCTTCTCTCTCTCTTTCTCTCCCCTTCTCTCTCTCTCTCCCCTTCTCTCTCTCTCCATCTCTCTCTCTCTCTCTCTATCCCTCCCTCCCTCTCTCTTTCTCCCTCTCTCTCTCTCTTTATCCCCTACCACCTCATATTTCCACCCACATATTGCTCCCAGCAGTATAAAACCTTTCAACAGGTATTGCCTTTATTCCAACCAGTGCCATTTGGGATGCAGACCAGGTGTGTTAGAATTCCGTCTGGCAAGGGGAAGTGTTTTATTGTGACACCACATAAAGCCTCATCATTTACTGCTCTCTGGGAGAAGCCAGTGTAGGGCTGATATCTTCATCAGCACACATTCACCCCCCCCCCGCCCCAAATAAATATCCCTTAAAACCAGAGATTAACATGCTTTTAAAAATCTCAAATGCAAACACTTCTGAGGTGCTGAAATCCCAAATAAGTTTGAGGGACTCTGCTACGTCTAGGATTCCTCTATGGTTTTGGGTTGAACTGCAAGCGTTTATTCTCTGTAGCTGTTGATGTTTGCAGTGCGTAGTTCTTAGCGTTGCAAAAGCAAAACTGAGCCATTTATAGAGTTAGGGTTATTCCCTATCTAGTACACTACTTTCACCAGAGCCGTATTCCCTATCTAGTACACTACTTTCACCAGAGCCCTATTCCCTATCTAGTACACTACTTTCACCAGAGCCCTATTCCCTATCTAGTACACTACTTTCACCAGAGCCCTATTCCCTATCTAGTACACTACTTTCACCAGAGCCCTATTCCCTATCTAGTACACTACTTTCACCAGAGCTCTGAGTACGCTATTTAGGGAATAGGGTGTCATTTGGGACATAGTGTTATTTCTGGTTATGTTCTTCATCGTGGTTTTATATTGTTGTCCACTTCTTTTCCAGAGCGAGAGACTCCACTTGAGTGTGTCCTTGATTACACCTGCTGTGGCTTGTTACAACTACAGGGTGTATTAAAAGTAATGTGTAAGCCGCGGAAAGGTTTGAGGGTGTGTGTGTGTGTGCACATGTGCACCGATGTGTGTGTGTGCACGCGTTCACATGCATAACTGTGTGTGATTGTGTTTTTCATACAGCGTTTTAAACCAGTATCCTCCCATAGAATCACTCCTCTGCTCTGTCTAGCAGTAGGTGATTAATGTTTCATACAGCGTTTTAAACCAGTATCCTCCTATAGAATCACTCCTCTGCTCTGTCTAGCAGTAGGTGACTCATGTTTCATACAGCGTTTTAAACCAGTATCCTCCTATAGAATCACTCCTCTGCTCTGTCTAGCAGTAGGTGATTAATGTTTCATACAGCGTTTTAAACCAGTATCCTCCTATAGAATCACTCCTCTGCTCTGTCTAGCAGTAGGTGACTCATGTTTCATACAGCGTTTTAAACCAGTATCCTCCTATAGAATCACTCCTCTGCTCTGTCTAGCAGTAGGTGATACATTTTTCATACAGCGTTTTAAACCAGTATCCTCCTATAGAATCACTCCTCTGCTCTGTCTAGCAGTAGGTGAGTCATGTTTCATACATCGTTTTAAACCAGTATCCTCCTTGTCACTCCCTGATCTATTTCATTTGTCATTGTGCTTGTCTCCACCCCCCTCCAGGTGTTGCCCATCTTCCCCATTATCTCCAGTGTATTTATACCTGTGTTTTCTGTCTGTCTGTTGCCAGTTTGTCTTGTTTCTTTAAGCCCACCAGCCTTTTGTCTCAGCTCCTGTTTCCCTAGTCTCTCTTTTTCTCATCTTCCTGGTTTTTGACCTTTGCCTGTCTTGACCCTGTTCCCGCTCGCCTGACCACTGCCTGTCCCTGACCCTGAGCCTGTGTGCCTTCCTGTACCTTTGCCTCTGCTCTGCATTATCAACCCTTGTCTGCCTTGACCTGTCGTTTGCTTGCTCCTGCGGTTACAATAAACATTGTTACTTCACACAGTCTGCACTTGGGTCTTACCTTGATTCCTGATAGTACAAGCTGCCATGATTGACCCAGCAGACTTGGACCAGCTCCGCAACGTCATCACCTCCCAAGGAACCCTCATTGGTAGAAACGAGGAGATGCTTCATGGTCTGATGGAAAGGGTCCAGGATGTGGGCGAACATCACCACCTAGCATTGGACGCTTTGCGGGAGCAATTTCGTGGGTTGCCTACCAGGCAGCCTACCATGACGGTAACCTCCGAGCCCCTCTCTAACCCGGCTGGTAGCAGCGCCGTCACCCCGGTTTCCCGGGAACCCCGCTTACCTCCCCCGGAGCACTACGATAGAGATTCCAGAACCTGCCGGGCCATTCTCTCCCAGTGCTCCCTCGTTTTCCAGCTGCAGCCTTCTTCATTCCCCTCGGAACGCTCGAAGATTGTGTACGTTATTAAGGTACTCCAGCTTCGGCAGGGCTCCCTCAGTGTGGATTTCCGCACGCTGGCCGTGGAGGGTACCTGGAACCCTGAAGCGCTGTTCGACACGTTCCTGCACGGATTATCAGCGGGGGTTAAGGACGAGCTTGCAGCCCGAGAACTAGGAGGGAGAAGAGGTCTGATTGCAGTCCCAATTGCTCACTCAAGGATCCCACCTTGCATCTGATGAGCTCCGGAAATCCCCGATAGGATCCGAACTTACCCGATTTCCTCCAAGAGCCTCCGAAGACTGCCGAGTAGCCTCTTCCTGAGCCGATGCAGCTCGGCAGGGCTAGGCTGCCTCCAGCCGATCTTGCACGCCGATTGAACACCCAGAGTTGTCTATATTGCGGTACTGTCGGTAATGATGTGTCTGCCTGTCCCTTCAAGAGACCCAACTCAATCGTTGGAGAGAGTACTCTGGTGGGTCTTAAAGATACTTGTTCTACTTGCTTGCCCCCCTCTCCATGCCACCCTGCTGTGGGGCAACCAAGTCCAAGTCTCTCCAGGTACTCATCGACTCGGGGGCCGATGTGAGTCTCATGGGCATTACCCTGGTGTCCGAGCTGGGCATCCCCACTAAACCCCTCTCCATTCTCATGGGTTTTAGAGCATTGGATGGGCGCTTTATAGGTCAGGTCACCCACCAGACCACCCTCGTCAACCTACGAGTGTCGAGGAACCAAAGCGAGACGATCCGATTCCTGGTGGTTGAGTCTCCGCAGGTTCCCGTGATATTGGGATTCTCTTGGCTCCAGCGACACAATCCCTCTATTGACTGGTCTACTGGTGCCATCGTGGGCTGTAACCCGTCCTGCCAAACTCACTGCCTGAAATCAGCTCTGCCTGCCCCCGGACCTCTCCGCCTGCTCCGCAGAGTACCAGGACCTCCGGGAGCGGTTCAGTAAGGCCCGGGCCACTTCGCTTCCGCAGCATCGACCGGTACCCAAGAAGGTCAAGCCTCAGGCGCTGGCACGCCGCTATAGTGCCGCGGCTACTACCCCGGAAGACCTTTCCCCCCCATTCCACGATCATTAGCCCCTCTGCTGTTTGTCCTCTGTCGCCTCGTACCCTCTGTATGTTTCCTACCTTTTCTCTGTCTAAAGTTAAAATGATGTCTGACTGCCCCTTTTGTCCTGTTTCCAGTGTCCTGTAGAACCACTCCTCTGCTCTGTCTAGCAGTAGGGGATTAATGGAGGTGTGGGAATCAGTCACACTAAGGATTCATTTTGGAACTGACAACTTTTTATGTGTAGCCTTTAAATGACTAATTAACAAATTAAATTGGGTGGCATGTAGCCTAGTGGTTAGAGCGTTGGGCCAGTAAACGAAAGGTCAAATTCCCAAGCTGACAAGGTAAAAATGTGTCCTTCTGCCTCTGAACAAGGCAGTTAACCCACTGTTCCCCAGTAGGCCGTCATTGTAAAAAAGAATTTGTTCTTAACTGACTTTCCTAGTTAAAAGTTAAACACAAAAATGTGATGTAATTACTAGGTGCCTTGGAATGTGTCCTAAATGGTATTATATTCCCTATGTAGTGCACTACTTTTGACCAGAGCCCTATGTGCCCTGTTCAACAGTAGTGCTCTACATAGGGAATAGGGTCCAATTTCCTCCAGAAAGCAGTAAGTGTATTATGTATTACGGAATAGGCTGCTTCCTATTACATTGGTAATTACTGAGAGTGAGAAAGGGGGAGTGTGTGTGTGTGTGTGTGCGCGCCTGTGTGTGTGTGTGCGTGCGTGCAATGACTGGGGATAAGAGTATGGGCCTGAAGGGGGTACGAGGGAGAACAGGGAGGATAGGAGCAGTGGGGTTGAAGGGGGTATGAGGGAGAACAGGGAGGATAGGAGCAGTGGGGTTGAAGGGGGTATGAGGGAGAACAGGGAGGATAGGAGCAGTGGGGTTGAAGGGGGTATGAGGGAGAACGGGGAGGATAGGAGCAGTGGGGTTGAAGGGGGTATGAGGGAGAACAGGGAGGATAGGAGGAGTGGTGTTGAAGGGGGTACGAGGGAGAACAGGGAGGATAGGAGCAGTGGGGTTGAAGGGGGTACGAGGGAGAACAGGGAGGATAGGAGCAGTGGGGTTGAAGGGGGTACGAGGGAGAACAGGGAGGATAGGAGCAGTGGGGTTGAAGGGGGTATGAGGGAGAACAGGGAGGATAGGAGCAGTGGGGTTGAAGGGGGTATGAGGGAGAACAGGGAGGATAGGAGCAGTGGGGTTGAAGGGGGTACGAGAGAGAACAGGGAGGATAGGAGCAGTGGGGTTGAAGGGGGTATGAGGGAGAACAGGGAGGATAGGAGCAGTGGGGTTGAAGGGGGTACGAGGAAGAACAGGGAGGATAGGAGCAGTGGGGTTGAAGGGGGTATGAGGGAGAACAGGGAGGATAGGAGCAGTGGGGTTGAAGGGGGTACGAGAGAGAACAGGGAGGATAGGAGCAGTGGGATTGAAGGGGGTACGAGAGAGAACAGGGAGGATAGGAGCAGTGGGATTGAAGGGGGTACGAGAGAGAACAGGGAGGATAGGAGCAGTGGGGTTGATGGAGGTGTGGGGGAGAACGGAGGAGGATTGGAAGAGTGGGGTTGATGGGGGTGTGGGTAGAAGGCATGCATTTGTAAATTGAAAACATGACACCGTGGTGGGGGATTTAGTGAGCTTTCCAACAGACTGCAGCCCAAGAAAGAAAAGGAGCGGCCTTGGAGATTAAAAGAGAAGAGAACAGAGGGAAGAAAGAGAGGCAGAGTGTTTTTAATTTTTCACCAAGGGGCCTTGCAGTTCTAACTGGTACTGCATAAGTGCTGCTTAATGCATTTGGCCACGTCTCAAATGGCACCCTATTCCCTTTGTAGTGCACAACGTATAACCAGTAGTGCACTATGAAGGGAATAGGGTCCCATTTGGGACATAATTTGCCTGTAACTCAAGAAGTGGAGAGGTTATTATCAGTCAAGGTCTGAAGTACCTTAAAGTGGACCTGACAGCTTTATAACTACTTTGCAGATATAAAACAAACAGACAATCAGAATATCAGTCAAAAATATCAAATTCCCAGTTTATGCTACTAAACAAACTTGATAAGAGGTTTTAGAAATGTGTTCTATTTGACTCAGTAGTCCGTGACGTACACTAAGGCATTGGTGGCAGAATACTGTGGAGGGATGCAGTTCAATGCATGATTCATATAACACATTTAATACCAACAAATGTCTTGGTTGTCACAAAAATATTGCTATCAGGTTGTAAATCACAGCTGGCCTGGTACATAGTTTGCTTCCTCCATTCGGGATGCACTGTTCAATGACTCAATATTTTGAACAAAAAAACGGACAAATGTAACTGAGGCTAAGAACGTCAATACAATCAAACAAGGCAACGATCACGAGTCAGTCACAATGTGGCAAACAGGCACATTACTTTAAGCAGCTATGCAGTTATCATTTATCAGCTAGCAAGAAAATGCTAATCGTTTTTAGCTATGCTGAACGACTTGACTGTTAGCCACCTAGCATATCTCTTGCGTTTGTAAACTCACTCTTGCTACCTACTCCGATTTCAGAGCACTCTGAGTGTGTACCAGAGCGCTCTGAGTGTGTGCCAGAGCTCTCTGAGTGTGTGCCAGAGTGCTCTGAGTGTGTGCCAGAGCGCTCTGAGTGTGTGCCAGAGCGCTCTGAGTGTGTGCCAGAGCGCTCTGAGTATGTGCCAGAGCGCTCTGAGTGTGTGCCAGAGCACTCTGAGTGTGTGCCAGAGCACTCTGAGTGTGTGCCAGAGCACTCTGAGTGTGTGCCAGAGCACTCTGAGTGTGTGCCAGAGCGCACAATAACTGATGGATTTCAGAGCACTCTGAGTGTGTCCCAGAGAGCAGGATAACTGATGGATTTCAGAGCACTCTAAGTGTGTCCCAGAGAGCAGGATAACTGATGGATTTCAGAGCACTCTGAGTGTGTGCCAGAGCGCACAATAACTGATGGATTTCAGAGCACTCTGAGTGTGTGCCAGAGCGCACAATAACTGATGAATTTCTGAACACGCAAAACCTGCTGAATATGGCCGGTGTCAGTAAACGTTGGCGGGAAAAGTAATTACAATGTTTCCAGCAGCGCGGTTAGTGGCTAACGCTCTAGATGACATTGACCAGCTCTGCTACATAGGTCAAGTAAAACGGTCCGAGTGAGCTGTTCCGTCTGGAAGTAGCTAGCAAACTAGCCAACTTTAGCCAGTTAGCTTGGATTATTGAGTGTCGTTGAGAAGAACGCTGGGATCAACCCTACTCCTCGGCCAGAGCGTCCAGGGTCAGTAGTGCAGTGTGTGATCGGAGAGCCAAACCCTCTGGATTTATGAAAGAACAGTCTGACAATGCTCTGAATTTACGAACGCACCCTTTGTTGTCAATCAAATGTATTTGGCGTTGATCAGGAGAGTTCCCATTCAGTTGTCAAAATGTGGGTTGTTTGGGACAGCGTGGGTTGGTTGGGACAGCGTGGGTTGGTTGGGACAGCGTGGGTTGGTTGGGACAGCGTGGGTTGGTTGGGACAGCGTGGGTTGGTTTGGACAGCGTGGGTTGGTTGGGACAGCGTGGGTTGGTTGGGACAGCGTGGGTTGGTTGGGACAGCGTGGGTTGGTTGGGACAGCGTGGGTTGGTTTGGACAGCGTGGGTTGGTTGGGACAGCGTGGGTTGGTTGGGACAGGGTGTTTTGGTTGGGACAGCGTGGGTTGGTTGGGACAGCGTGGGTTGGTTTGGACAGCGTGGGTTGGTTGGGACAGCGTGGGTTGGTTGGGACAGCGTGGGTTGGTTTGGACAGCGTGGGTTGGTTGGGACAGCGTGGGTTGGTTTGGACAGCGTGGGTTGGTTTGGACAGCGTGGGTTGGTTGGGACAGCGTGGGTTGGTTGGTACAGCGTGGGTTGGTTTGGACAGCGTGGGTTGGTTGGGACAGCGTGGGGTGGCTGGGACAGCGTGGGTTGGTTGGGACAGCGTGGGTTGGTTGGGACAGCGTGGGTTGGTTGGGACAGCGTGGGTTGGTTGGGACAGCGTGGGTTGGCAGGCTGCTGCTGCAGAAGGAGCAGGCTACTATTCCCCGTTGTTTATCGGTTCCATTTTGACGGCCAGCTAGCTGGGGTTTATCTAATGTTCCCTCGTTATATATTAGCTCATCTCACTCTGGCTAGCATTAGTTGTTGTTCTTGTTGATGTGTGTAACTGAGGTAGAGAACCTACCTGTTCATGGTTGTTTGATCAATAGGACTGTAAAGTTCCCAAATGTAACAGGACTTCTGTGGTACATTACTGCAGAAATCCTTTCAGGTCTATTTTGTGTCTTTAGGTGACTGTGTTCCAATGATCTAAAGTCACGCTGTTGCTGCTGCCTGTAAACACACAGTCGAGTTCATAGTGAATGATGGCAGGCCCTACTGCCTGTAAACACACAGTCCAGTTCATAGTGAATGATGGCAGGCCCTACTGCCTGGAAACACACAGTCCAGTTCATAGTGAATGATGGCAGGCCCTACTGCCTGGAAACACACAGTCCAGTTCATAGTGAATGATGGCAGGCCCTACTGCCTGTAAACACACAGTCCAGTTCATAGTGAATGATGGCAGGCCCTACTGCCTGTAAACACACAGTCCAGTTCATAGTGAATGATGGCAGGCCCTACTGCCTGTAAACACACAGTCCAGTTCATAGTGAATGATGGCAGGCCCTACTGCCTGTAAACACACAGTCCAGTTCATAGTGAATGATGGCAGGCCCTACTGCCTGGAAACACACAGTCCAGTTCATAGGGAATGATGGCATGCCCTACTGCCTGGAAACACACAGTCCAGTTCATAGTGAATGATGGCAGGCCCTACTGCCTGGAAACACAAAGTCCAGTTCATAGTGAATGATGGCAGGCCCTACTGCCTGGAAACACACAGTCCAGTTCATAGTGAATGATGGCAGGCCCTACTGCCTGTAAACACACAGTCCAGTTCATAGTGAATGATGGCAGGTCCTACTGCCTGTAAACACACAGTCCAGTTCATAGTGAATGATGGCAGGGCCTACTGCCTGGAAACACACAGTCCAGTTCAAAGTGAATGATGGCAGGCCTGCGAGGCAAATGTCTTGTTTGCATATAGGCCTACTGTAGCTGTGATATGGCGCACCGGTCTGCGTAGACTCTGGTTCTGGATGAGACAGATGTCTTTATTAGGTTTTATTTACCGCAGTGTTTATAAAATTATCCAAACGCATGGCCACTTTCCCACTCTATATTGCCATAAAATTTTCACAAATGTCTTCATGTACGTAATTCCCAAATGGTCTATGAAGTTAGGAAAATGTGAAAATGACATATCTAAGTGATCGCTTGTAAAAAAAAAACTCAAATGTGATATTCCTCCTGAGGGACAGATTAATAAGATTTCATGTTACTGGAACGTTGTCAGTTAAACTTTAAAGTTGCACTATGCAGAAATCGATCCACCATTTTCTGGATGCTAAAATTCTAAATGTTAATTTCAGTTTATGTGAAAAAACAAGCAAGAATAGTGTAGAAAATCATTGTACCATCTAAATATATTTTCCATCACCAAAAATGTTATATTTTAAGTTGTTTGAATCTGGTGTACAAAATCGAAAGTAAAAGATGCAAAAACAAAACTTAAGAACATGAAGCTAGAAATAGTGCACATAGAACAGAACTACAGCTTCTTAGACTTGCTTTCAATGAGAATGACAGATTTATAACACATTTCTATGTGAATTTGGTCGGGTCGCCTCATAGCAGCTTTAGAACACCTGTATAAGCCTTCATAGCACCTGTATGAGCCTTCACAGCACCTGTATGAGCCTTCATTCACCAAACACAATGCATATGGCTATAAATGTAGTTTAGTGAATATTTAACAGGCTGATATATGCAGGCCCATGTCCCTCAGTGGCCCTCTGTTCCACATAAAGCAGTCAGTTAGGAGACAGAGCAGCGCTAATGGAAGATGATATGATATGAATCTCCCTTTGTGTGTGTGTGTGTGTGTGTGTGTGTGTGTGTGTGTGTGTGTGTGTGTGTGTGTGTGTGTGTGTGTGTGTGTGTGTGTGTGTGTGTGTGTGTGTGTGTGTGTGTGTGTGTGTGTGTGTGTGTGTGTGTGTGTGTGTCTGTGTGTGTGTCTGTGTGTGTGTGTGTGTGTGTGTGTGTGTGTGTGTGTGTGTGTGTGTGTGTGTGTGTGTGTGTGTGTGTGTGTGTGTGTGTGTGTGTCTGTGTGTGTGTCTGTGTGTGTGTGTGTGTGTGTGTGTGTGTGTGTGTGTGTGTGTGTGTGTGTGTGTGTGTGTGTGTGTGTGTGTGTGTGTGTGTGTGTGCGTATAATGGGAGAGATGATATGATATGAACCTGCCGGTCGCCCGCTGTCACTAAAACTAATTAACCCCATGTCCTCACTCACTCATTGATGGGTACACACACACACAGAGACACACACACACAGAGACACACACACACAAACCGCGGCTCTGAATGCGTGTGTATGTGTGTGTACCCATGTGTGTATGAATCCCATGGTGAAGCCACGGTTCACTGACCGCCGTCGTAACAGCGATAAAACATAGTTTGTATGCTGATGACGGGAATTGATGTCCTTGGAAGAACTCCACTCAACATTAATCAGAGATAGCATAGATATACACTAACTAGAATAGACCCGCTTCATTTAGCTCTGTAGCCAGCTAACCAGATCCAGTTTTGCCTTGATTATCTGTTCAGTTTTAAACTCTTGGTTTGCAAAGTACCAAACTCTAACTGACAGCGCTATTGGGAAGACATCATGAAGAGTCGTTGATTCATTCTCTTTGAGTGGCAGTGACATTTTCAGTTAAGGATACACTGCGTTTCTGAATGATAATATACGATAACCAGCATATCTGACATTCAAAAAAGTGTATTTTATGCATTTTGATTCATTCTCTTTGAGTGACAGTGACATTTTCAGTTAAGGATAAAGTGCGTTTTTTGATTGATAACAGACGATAACCAGCATATCTGACATTCAAAAAAAGTGTATTTTAAGCATTTTGTGAAATACATCCCCATACACTGTAGAGAGCCGTTCCTAAATATCCCAGGCCATTGTCTTTGGCGCGACCACGGCCCATTTGACACCATTCATCTGTCAGCTGCATGATATCACAGAGAACAACGAGGCCTAATAAGTTAAACCAATAATGAAGGAGACGGAGAAGCTTAACAGTCTTAAATCGTCCTCTTTAATAATCCTCTGTCTGCATCACAAATGGTGCCCTGTTCCCTTTATAGTGCAGCACATTTGACCAGAGCACTTTGACCCCAATGGGCCCTGGTCAAATGTAGTGTACTATGAAGGGAACAGAATGCCATTTGGAACGTACCCCAAAATAACACCTCCTATTAGATATGACTCGGCTGTATTGTGTTTCATTACGGAAATGAGGAGCAACAAGAAAGAAAGAAAGAAAGAAAGAAAGAAAGAAAGAAAGAAAGAAAGAAAGAAAGAAAGAAAGAAAGAAAGAAAGAAAGAGGGTGAAAACGAAGAAGAAGAAAATCCATTCCAATTAAACAGGGGTATGAAGAATGGAATAGTTTTTAGTCTGCATTCATCCCTGGAGAGTTCACTACTCACTAAAGAAGCTCTGTGTGTGTGTGTGTGTGTGTGTGTGTGTGTGTGTGTGTGTGTGTGTGTGTGTGTGTGTGCGTGTGTGTGTGTGTGTGTCTGTGTGTGTGTGTGTGTGTGTGTGTGTGTGTGTGTGTGTGTGTGTGTGTGTGTGTGTGTGTGTGTGTGTGTGTGTGTGTGTGTGTGTGTGTGTGTGTGTGTGTGTGTGTGTGTGTGTGTGTGCGTGTGTGACTGTGTGTGTCTGTGCCTGTGTGCCTGTGTGTGTGTGTGAGGTCATTAGAAGCGTGCATGAAGTGAATTTCAACCATATCGTTATTCAATATGACCCGTGTTTAATAGCGTCATTATAACACATTTCATGGCTCTCTGGTGGAAACTCGACCAGAACTGTAATGTGCTGCTATTTTCTGCTTCAAGATCCCCTCCTGATGCAAGATGATGTTTGTTGGGTTATATTGACAACGTCACAAATAGCAACATGTTCCCTATATAGTGCACTACTTTAGTCCTGTATGGGCACTGGTCAGAAGTAGTGCACTGTATAGAGAATAGGCTGTTATTTGGAACGCTCAACCGATGTTTGTTGAGTACATCTGTTGAAATTATTTGAGCAGAAAAAAAAGAAATTCAGACAAGATGGAGAATTATTTGATTGTTATGACAAGACATGACAGAGTACAGCTGTTCAACGTGCTGGCTGACGGCTCTGGACGCTCATGGCTGGCTGACGGCTCTGGACGCTCATGGCTGGCTGACGGCTCTGGACGCTCATGTCTGGCGGACGGCTCTAGCGGCTCCTGTCTGGCGGAAGGCTCTAGCGGCTCCTGTCTGGGGGAAGGCTCTAGCGGCTCCTGTCTGGCGGACGGCTCTAGCGGCTCCTGTCTTGCGGAAGGCTCTAGCGGCTCCTGTCTGGCGGGAGGCTCTAGCGGCTCCTGTCTGGCGGACGGCTCTAGCGGCTCCTGTCTGGCGGAAGGCTCTAGCGGCTCCTGTCTGGCGGACGGCTCTAGCGGCTCCTGTCTGGCGGACGGCTCTAGCGGCTCCTGTCTGGCGAACGGCTCTGAAGGCTCGGGACAGACGGGCGGCTTTGAATGCTCGGGACAGACGGGTAGCTTTGAAGGCTCAAGGCAGACGGGCGGCTCTGAAGGCTCAAGGCAGACGGGCGGCTCTGAAGGCTCAAGGCAGACGGACAGCTCAGACGGCGTTGGGCAGACTGCAGACTCTGGCCGGCTGAGGCGCACTGTAGGCCTGGTGCGTGGTGCCGGAACTGGTGGTACCGGGCTGGGGACACGCACCTGAAGGCTAGTGCGGGGAGAAGGAACAGGGCATACTGGACCCTGGAGACGCACATTAGGCCTGGTGCGTGGTGCCGGAACTGGTGGTACCGGGCTGGGGACACGCATCACAGGGCTAGTGCGTGGAGGAGGAACAGGGCTCTGGAGACGCATAGGAAGCCTGGTGCGTGGTGTAGGCACTGGTGGTACTAGGCTGGGGCGGGGAGGTGGCGCCGGAAATACCGGACCGTGCAGGCGTACTGGCTCCCTTGAGCACCGAGCCTGCCCAACCTTACCTGGTTGTATGCTCCCCGTAGCCCTACCAGTGCAGGGAGGAAGAATAACCCGCACTGGGCTATGTAGGCGAACCGGGGACACCATGCGTAAGGCTGGTGCCATGTATCCTGGCCCAAGGAGGCGTACTGGAGGCCATATATGTAGAGCCGGCTTCATGGCACTTGGCTCAATGCTCAATCTAGCCCTACCAGTGCGGGGAGGTGGAATAACCCGCACTGGGCTATGCACACGTACAGGAGACACCGTGCGCTCTACTGCGTAACACGGTGTCTGCCCGTACTCCCGCTCTCCACGGTTAGCCTGGGAAGTAGGCGCAGGTCTCCTACCTGCCCTCGGCCCATTACCTCTTAGCCCCCCCACTGTCACGTCTGCTCCCGCTCTTCCCCCCCCCCTGGCGCTTGAGGGCGCCAGAATGCCTTGCATCACTCACTCCTGCCATCCATCACGTACACCAGCCTTTCCTCGTCACGCGCATCAGCGTTATTGGACTCACCTGGACTCTCTTATCACCTGTTCATTTCCTCCCCTATATGTGTCAGTTCCCCAGCTCTGTTCCCCGCTTCTGCATTGATTGTTTTCGGTTTGCTAACGCTGTTTATGTCTCGTTCCATGTCCGTTATTTATTAAATGTTACT
>NC_092091.1:81309840-81347340 GCF_045679555.1 Salvelinus alpinus | reverse complement strand
GTGTGTGTGTGTGTGTGTGTGTGTGTGTGTGTGTGTGTGTGTGTGTGTGTGCGTGTGCGTGTGTGCGTGTGTGCGTGTGTGCGTGTGTGTGCGTGTGTGTGTGTGTGTGTGTATCCAGAGACTTGACAGTATGTTATCTCAGGCCTACAGACAGACAGTCAGACCAGTGCCAACCCTCTGAGAGGTCCCTGTAGCACGCTCTGAAATACCACTGGATGAACCGTGTGTGTGTGTGTGTGTGTGTGTGTGTGTGTGTGTGTGTGTGTGTGTGTGTGTGTGTGTGTGTGTGTGTGTGTGTGTGTGTGTGTGTGTGTGTGTGTGTGTGTGTGTGTGTGTGTGTGTGTGTGTGTGTGTGTGTGTGTATCAGCACTGTAAGTGTTTTCTGTCACAGTCCACGCTGCCCATGTTGCCATCTCCTATTGTTGGCTACATGCCTCCATCCAACCATCTGCACACAGACATACACCCTGTCAGCCTGCCCTGTGGAGAGAGAGAAAGAAAGAAAGAGAGAGAGAGAGAGAGAGAGAGAGAGAGAGAGAGAGAGAGAGAGAGAGAGAGAGAGAGAGAGAGAGAGAGAGAGAGAGAGAGAGAGAGAGAGAGAGAGAGAGAGAGAGAGAGAGAGAGAGAGAGAGAGAGAGAGAGAGAGAGAGAGAGAGAGAGAGGTGTAGAGTGGTGTAGAAAGAGAGGTAGAGAAAGAGAGGTAGAGGTAGAGGTAGAGAGGTAGAGGTAGAGAGGTAGAGGTAGAGAGGTAGAGGTAGAGAGGTAGAGGTAGAGAGGTAGAGGTAGAGAGGTAGAGGTAGAGAGGTAGAGGTAGAGAGGTAGAGGTAGAGAGGTAGAGGTAGAGAGGTAGAGGTAGAGAGGTAGAGGTAGAGAGGTAGAGGTAGAGAGAGAGTGAGGTAGAGAGGTAGAGAGAAAGAGAGGTGAGAGAGAGAGAAAGAGAGGTAGAGAGAGAGAAAGAGAGGTAGAGAGAGAGAAAGAGAGGTAGAGAGAGAGAAAGAGAGGTAGAGAGAGAGAAAGAGAGGTAGAGAGAGAGAAAGAGAGGTAGAGAGGTAGAGAGAGAGAAAGAGAGGTAGAGAGGTAGAGAGAGAGAAAGAGAGGTAGAGAGGTAGAGAGAGAGAAAGAGAGGTAGAGAGGTAGAGAGAGAGAAAGAGAGGTAGAGAGGTAGAGAGAGAGAAAGAGAGGTAGAGAGGTAGAGAGAGAGAAAGAGAGAAAGAGAGGTAGAGAGAGAGAAAGAGAGGTAGAGAGGTAGAGAGAGAGAAAGAGAGGTAGAGAGGTAGAGAGAGAGAAAGAGAGGTAGAGAGGTAGAGAGAGAGAAAGAGAGGTAGAGAGGTAGAGAGAGAGAAAGAGAGGTAGAGAGGTAGAGAGAGAGAAAGAGAGGTAGAGAGGTAGAGAGAGAGAAAGAGAGGTAGAGAGGTAGAGAGAGAGAAAGAGAGAAAGAGAGGTAGAGAGAGAGAAAGAGAGAAAGAGAGGTAAAGAGAGAGGTAGAGAGGTAGAGAGGTAGAGAGAGAGAAAGAGAGGTAGAGAGGTAGAGAGGTAGAGAGAGAGAAAGAGAGGTAGAGAGAGAGAAAGAGAGGTAGAGAGAGAGAAAGAGAGGTAGAGAGAGAGAAAGAGAGAAAAGGGGAAATAAATGGAGCATAATTGACCATAATAGCCAATCACACTGAGTTATTATATAGACAAGGACAAAGACCAGCAGTACCAATCAGCTATTTCAAACCATTCTTCTCATCCAACTTTGCAGAAAGCCTCTTCAAAATTACAGTTCAGAAACATTCTTTCTCTTCTACGATTCACTTCTATAATTATAGAAGAAAACAAACAGCTCTTTCACCCATCAATCAACACAATATAAATAAATGAACCTTAGCGACTGTGAATTGTTCCCCCTCCATCTCAGCATGTAGCCCCCTGTTCAAAATGCAAAGAGCTCTCAGTCGACTCAAAACATGTCATTCGGTGGAGGAAGAAGAACAGAATTCAACACAAAATCTCTTTGCTTGTTTCTGATTCATTTCTGACGTACTGTTACCCATGAAACATACCTGTACATCTTCTGTGCCTGTGTCCCAAATGACACAATATCTCAGGAAGTATGGGCTGTGGTCAAAAGTAGTGCACTATGGGCCCTGGTCAAAAGTAGTCCACAATGGGCCCTGGTCAAAAGTAGTGCACTATGGGCCCTGGTCAAAAGTAGTGCACTATGGGCCCTGGTCAAAAGTAGTGCATTATGGGCCCTGGTCAAAAGTAGTGCACTATGGGCCCTGGTCAAAAGTAGTGCATTATGGGCCCTGGTCAAAAGTAGTGCACTATGGGCCCTGGTCAAAAGTAGTGCACTATGGGCCCTGGTCAAAAGTAGTGCACTATGGGCCCTGGTCAAAAGTAGTGCACTATGGGCCCTGGTCAAAAGTAGTGCACTATGGGCCCTGGTCAAAAGTAGTGCACTATGGGCCCTGGTGAAAAGTAGTGCATTATGGGCCCTGGTCAAAAGTAGTGCACTATGGGCCCTGGTCAAAAGTAGTGCACTATGGGCCCTGGTCAAAAGTAGTGCACTATGGGCCCTGGTCAAAAGTAGTGCACTATGGGCCCTGGTCAAAAGTAGTGCATTATGGGCCCTGGTCAAAAGTAGTGCATTATGGGCCCTGGTCAAAAGTAGTGCACTATGGGCCCTGGTCAAAAGTAGTGCACTATGGGCCCTGGTCAAAAGTAGTGCACTATGGGCCCTGGTCAAAAGTAGTGCACTATGGGCCCTGGTCTAAAGTAGTGCACTATGTAGGGAATAATATTCCACGCAGACCAAGTCAAACAGGCGACTGCATCCATGTAAAAATCAGAGACGACACATATATTGCTACGTTTCCATCTCTTGGCTCCGCTAGCCGTGTATAGCCTAGCGTAGCACAACGCCACGGGCTAAGCTAATTGCATGGTTTTGTATTGATTGCCTTAGCAGGCTAAATTGTCTGTAATTAGCTTCTCTCTCCATCCCAAATGGGCCCGTATTCCCTATATAGATTACAACTGTTGACCAGGGCCCATGTGGCTATGTATAGGGAATAAGGCTCCGTTGGGAACGCAGCCTCTCTCCTCCTCCTAGCTGGCAGACTGGCACCCGGAGAACAGGTGTTACTCTAAGTAGCAGTTGCAGTGAAACGGTGCCATCGTGTCAAAGGTTCCTGATCTATTTTGGAGCACAGTGGTGTTTATTGTGTCAGATGATGGTGATGCTGAAATCAAAGCTACCCGCCATGAGTGATCAAAAATGACAACACTACTGCTCCTGTAGTAATATGACCACACTGTCGATATGACGATCTGCACTGTCGATATGACGATCTGCACTGTCGGTATGACGATCTGCACTGTCGATATGACGATCTGCACTGTCGATATGACGATCTGCACTGTCGATATGACGATCTGCACTGTCGATATGACGATCTGCACTGTCGATATGACGATCTGCACTGTCGATATGACGATCTGCACTGTCAATATGACGATCTGCACTGGCACATAATCACTGGAAAAGTCTGGATGAGAACTTTTGTTGAGATTTTCTGAAAGGCAAAGAGTAACTGTGGGTGAATCTAGAAGGTCTGAACTCCTGAAACAGTAAGAAGAATGACATCAACAGCTTCATGTGGATGATGGTGTTAACCTACTGATAACTGTACTATAACCTACAGATAACTATACTATAACCTACTGATAACTCTACTATAACCTACAGATAACTATACTATAAACTACAGATAACTCTACTATAACCTACAGCTAACTCTACTATAACCATACAGATAACTATACTATAACCTACTGAAAACTCTACTATAACCTACAGATAACTCTACTATAACCTACAGCTAACTCTACTATAACCTACAGATAACTATACTATAACCTACTGAAAACTCTACTATAACCTACAGATAACTCTACTATAACCTACAGATAACTCTACTATAACCTACAGATAACTATACTATAACCTACAGATAACTCTACTATAACCTACAGATAACTCTACTATAACCTACAGATAACTCTACTATAACCTACAGATAACTCTACTATAACCTACAGATAACTCTACTATAACCTACAGCTAACTCTACTATAACCTACAGATAACTATACTATAACCTACTGATAACTCTACTATAACCTACAGATAACTCTACTATAACCTACTGATAACTCTACTATAACCTACAGATAACTCTACTATAACCTACAGATAACTATACTATAACCTACTGATAACTCTACTATAACCTACAGATAACTCTACTATAACCTACTGATAACTCTACTATAACCTACAGATAACTCTACTATAACCTACTGATAACTCTACTATAACCTACAGATAACTCTACTATAACCTACAGATAACTATACTATAACCTACTGATAACTCTACTATAACCTACAGATAACTCTACTATAACCTACTGATAACTCTACTATAACCTACAGATAACTCTACTATAACCTACAGATAACTCTACTATAAGCTACTGATAACTCTACTATAACCTACAGATAAATCTACTATAACCAACTGATAACTCTACTATAACCTACAGATAACTATACTATAACCTACAGATAACTCTACTATAACCTACAGATAACTCTACTATAACCTACAGATACCTATACTATAACCTACTGATAACTCTACTATAACCTACAGATAACTCTACTATAACCTACTGATAACTATACTATAACCTACAGATAACTCTACTATAACCTACTGATAACTATACTATAACCTACAGATAACTCTACTATAACCTACAGATAACTATACTATAACCTACTGATAACTCTACTATAACCTACAGATAACTCTACTATATATATATATATATATATCTATATATCTATATAGATATAGATGGATGATGGTGTTAACCTACAGCTATAGATGGATGATGGTGTTAACCTACAGCTATAGATGGATGATGGTGTTAACCTACAGATATAGATGGATGATGGTGTTAACCTACAGCTATAGATGGATGATGGTGTTAACCTACAGATATAGATGGATGATGGTGTTAACCTACAGATATAGATGGATGATGGTGTTAACCTACAGATATAGATGGATGATGGTGTTAACCTACAGATATAGATGGATGATGGTGTTAACCTACAGCTATAGATGGATGATGGTGATGACATACATATCTAGATGGATGATGGTGTTAACCTACAGCTATAGATGGATGATGGTGTTAACCTACAGATATAGATGGATGATGGTGTTAACCTACAGATATAGATGGATGATGGTGTTAACCTACAGATATAGATGGATGATGGTGTTAACCTACAGCTATAGATGGATGATGGTGATGACATACATATCTAGATGGATGATGGTGTTAACCTACAGTTATTCTCTACTATAACCTACTATATAGATGGATGATGGTGTTAACCTACAGAGAACTCTACTATAACATACAGATATAGATGGATGATGGTGTTAACCTACATATATAGATGGATGATGGTGTTAACCTACAGATATAGATGGATGATGGTGTTAACCTACAGCTATAGATGGATGATGGTGATGACATACATATCTAGATGGATGATGGTGTTAACCTACAGCTATAGATGGATGATGGTGTTAACCTACAGATATAGATGGATGATGGTGTTAACCTACAGATATAGATGGATGATGGTGTTAACCTACAGATATAGATGGATGATGGTGTTAACCTACAGCTATAGATGGATGATGGTGATGACATACATATCTAGATGGATGATGGTGTTAACCTACAGAGAACTCTACTATAACCTACATATATAGATGGATGATGGTGTTAACCTACAGAGAACTCTACTATAACCTACAGATATAGATGGATGATGGTGTTAACCTACAGATATAGATGGATGATGGTGTTAACCTACAGATATAGATGGATGATGGTGTTAACCTACAGCTATAGATGGATGATGGTGATGACATACATATCTAGATGGATGATTGTGTTAAGCTACAGAGAACTCTACTATAACCTACATATATAGATGGATGATGGTGTTAACCTACAGAGAACTCTACTATAACCTACAGATATAGCTGGATGATGGTGTTAACCTACATATATAGATGGATGATGGAGTTAACCTACAGAGAACCCTACTATAACCTACAGATATAGATGGATGATGGTGTAAACATACAGATATAGATGGATGATGGTGTTAACCTACAGAGAACTCCACCATATCCTGTTATCTGGTTTCTCCCAAACCTATGAAGAAACACATAGCTGTTCTAGCCTAACCACAGCATGTCAGAGGGAGTGTGTGAGACAGGCAGTATGTGTGTGTGCGTGTCGTCGTGAGATTCAGTGTGTTTAAAGGAACTCTTTCATCTCTGCCAGAGTCCCCAGCGGTTCCATCCTTGCCAATCCATTTCCTGGAGTTGGCTCAGAATCGTCCAATGGGACGCGAGGAGAGAAATGGAAAACAGCAGTAGGGGGGAAACGGGGGTCCCATGGCACCCCCCTAACCGTGAATATAGCACCCCAGGGGTGTCTCTTTGCCCCAGTCGTACCCCCCTAGTGACTGTGGAAACCCTGGCTCTTCGGGCCTTATGGGGAAGGGAGATAGACAGATCTATGAGAAACACTGGTGCTGCCGCCACAATATCCTCAACACAGTCGAGGAAGGGAGTGTGCTGAGTGTGCTGAGTGTGTGTGTGTGTGTGTGTGTGTGTGTGTGTGTGTGTGTGTGTGTGTGTGTGTGTGTGTGTGTGTGTGTGTGTGTGTGTAGGAGGGGCGGGGGTCGTGTGTACTGATGACATCCACATCTTAGAACGCTCTCTGTGTTTAAACATGTACAGCTAGATGATCTTCATTTTCCTTCACAGCAAGAAATGCAAAGCAGTAACTATATTCAAGGTTGAAATAAGATACGGGACCTGTATGCTGGTACTTGCTCGCATCTGTGCGTGCCTGCTTGTCCGTGTGCATGTGTGTGTGTGTGTTGAGGGGGAGGTGGCGGGGGGGTCGTGTATATGTGTATGTGTGTGTGTCGAGGGTGTGTGTGTGTGTGTGTGTGTGTGTGTGTGTGTGTGTGTGTGTGTGTGTGGTGGGGGGTGGGTGTGTGTCTTGATGAGATCCACAGATTATTGCGTGTGTGTTTACTCAGATACTACCCGCAGGCGGAGCACCAGTCAGTGTGTTCATTAGCAGTCTTCGCTAGCACAGAGATCCATGGAAAAATGACTGCTATTAATTTAACGTCTGTCAGTACACACACAAACACACACATACAAACACACACTCAGACGCCCACCGATTCATTAACTCGTTTGGCACACAAGGACCTACCAACTGCTAGAAGCAAACAGATCTGAATGAGAGAGAGAGAGAGAGAGAGAGAGAGAGAGAGAGAGAGAGAGAGAGAGAGAGAGAGAGAGAGAGAGAGAGAGAGAGAGAGAGAGAGAGAGAGAGAGAGAGAGAGAGAGAGAGAGAGAGAGAGAGAGAGAGAGAGAGAGAGAGAGAGAGAGAGAGAGAGAGAGAGTAAATACTGTCTGTTAAAAGGTTCTTTTGATATGTTGTTTCAAGATATAATGGGTATTGATAGAGTGGAGTACAATATAATACAGTACATCTTGATTTAGCCACTGGTTTACAATGGAATTCAGATTAAAGTGACAGAATGTGGGCACTCCTGAGCCTACATGTATGTGTGCTTACGTTCACACGACTATACAGACATAGGATCTTAATTTGTTCACTCTTTTTCTTCACTCAGCACGATATGAAAACATACTTAAGTTTTAAAAAAGGCTTCTAAAGTGTGTGATTTGCACTTAGAAATTTCAGTATTGTTTTGACCTGATGAAAAATGTATCAAGCCCTACAAAAATACCCATCAATTATAATCCACATAATAATTCACATTTCCTGTTGCTGCAGAATTATTTTTCTGCTGTACAAAACTAGCTCAAATTAAGATCCTACATCTGGCCAATAGGGGGTGTTTATAGTGTCTACCCTGTACAAGTGTCTAACCTGTTCAGTACAAGTGTCTACCCTGTACAAGTGTCTACCCTGTTCAGTACAAGTGTGTGGTGGGAACAGGAAATGTGTTTTTTTGCAAATCCCCCATCTCCCTGAGACACCCCCGGAGAGTGGGGTCATAGCCTGGTATCTGACATTATTGACGGTGGCCCTGGAACAATAGGCTCTATGCCGGACAATGTTCTGGGTTTGACTTAACAATAACACTCATTTTCTGTTTAGATGGAAGTGCTGTTTTGACCGGTACAGAGTCAATGTCCGGGGGCACCAGTAAGTCGAGGTAACTGAGGTAAATTGTACATGTAGGTAGAGTTATTAAGTGATTATGCATAGATAATAACAGAGAGTAGCAGCGGTGTAAAAGGGGGGGAAATGTAAATAGTCTGGGTAGCCATTTGATTAGATGTTCAGGAGTCTTATGGCTCGGGGGTAGAAGCGGTTTAGAATCCTCTTGGACCAAGAACTGGCGCTCCAGTACCACTTGCCATGCGGAAGTAGAGAGAACAGTCTATGACTGGGGTGGCTGGAGTCTTTGACAATTTTTAGGGCCTTCCTCTGACACCGCCTGGTATAGAGGTCCTGGATGGCAGGAAGTTTGGCCCCAGGGATGTACTGGGCCGTACTCACTACCCTCTGTAGTGCCTTGCAATCGGAGGCTGAGCAGTTGCCATACCAGGCAGTGATGCAACCGGTCAGGATGCTCTCAATGGTGCAGCTGTATAACCTTTTGAGGATCTGAGGACCCATGCCAAATATTTTCAGTGTCCTGAGGGGGAATAGGCATTGTCATGTCCTCTTCACAACTGTCTTGGTGTGTTTGGACCATGTTGGTTTGTTGGTGATGTGGACACAAGGGAACTTGAAGCTCTCAACCTGCTCCACTACAGCCCCATCGATGAGAAGGGGGCGTGCTCGGTCCTCCTTTTCCTGTATTCCACAATCATCTCCTTTGTCTTGATCACGTTGAGGGGGAGGTTGTTGTCCTTGCACCACACGGTCAGGTCTCTGACATCCTCCCTATAGGCTGTCTCATCGTTGTCGGTGATCAGGCCTACCACTGTTGTGTCATCGGCAAACTTAATGATGGTGTTGGAGTCGTGCCTGGCTGTGCAGTCATGAGTGAACAGGGAGTACAGGAGGGGGCTGAGCATGCATCCCTGAGGGGCCCCCGTATTGAGGATCAGTGTGGCGGATGTGTTGTTACCTACCCTTACCACATGGGGGCGGCCCGTCATGAAGTCCAGGATCCAGTTGCAGAGGGAGATGTTTAGTTCCAGGATCCTTAGCTTAGTGATGAGCTTTGAGGGTACTATGGTGTTGAACGCTGAGCTGTAGTCAATGAATATCATTCTCACATTGTAAAGGTTTTCTTCCTGGGGTGAAGGAGAGGACCAAAATGCAGCGTAGCCAGTGCTCAACATGTTTAATTATAAGAACAAGTGAACACTACAAACAACTTACAAAATAACAAACGTGCAAAACCGATACAGACCTATCTGGTGCAGAACACAAACACAGAGACAGGTAACACCCACCCACAACGAACACAGTGAAACAACCTACCTAAATATGACTCTTAATTAGAGGAACGCAAAACACCTGCCTCTAATTAAGAGCCATACCAGGCAACCCTAAACCAACATAGAAACACACAACATAGAATGCCCACCCAAAACTCACGCCCTGACCATCACACACATACAAAACAACAGAAAACAGGTCAGGAACGTGACAGAACCCCCCCCTCAAGGTGAGAACGCCGGGCGCACCAGCACAAAGTCCAGGGGAGGGTCTGGGTGGGCATCTGACCACGGTGGTGGCTCAGGCTCCGGACGCTGTCCCCACACCACCATAGTCACTCCCCGCTTCTGTATCCCCCTCCCAATGACCACCCTCCAACTAAAACCACCTAAATGAAGGGGCAGCACCGGGATAAGGGGCAGCACCGGGATAAGGGGCAGCACCGGGATAAGGGGCGGCAGGTCCTGGCTGAGGAACTCTGGCAGGTCCTGGCTGAGGGACTCTGGCAGGTCCTGGCTGAGGGACTCTGGCAGGTCCGGGCTGAGGGACTCTGGCAGGTCCGGGCTGAGGGACTCTGGCAGGTCCGGGCTGAGGGACTCTGGCAGGTCCGGGCTGAGGGACTCTGGCTGGTCATGGCTCGCTGACGGCTCTGGCTGGTCATGGCTCGCTGACGGCTCTGGCTGATCCGGTCTGGCGGAAGGCTCTGGTTGATCCGGTCTGGCGGAAGGCTCTGGCTGATCCGGTCTGGCGGAAGGCTCTGGCTGATCCGGTCTGGCGGAAGGCTCTGGCTGATCCGGTCTGGCGGAAGGCTCTGGCTGATCCGGTCTGGCGGAAGGCTCTGGCTGATCCGGTCTGGCGGAAGGCTCTGGCTGATCCGGTCTGGCGGAAGGCTCTGGCTGATCCGGTCTGGCGGAAGGCTCTAGCGGCTCCTGTCTGGCGGACGGCTCTAGCGGCTCCTGTCTGGCGGACGGCTCTGTAGGCTCATGGCAGACGGGCGGCTTTGCAGGCTCATGGCAGACGGGCGGCTTTGCAGGCTCATGGCAGACGGACAGTTCAGACGGCGTAGGGCAGACGGGCAGTTCAGACGCCGCTGGGCAGACGGGCAGTTCAGGCGCCGCTGGGCAGACGGGCAGTTCAGGCGCCGCTGGGCAGACGGCAGACTCTGGCCGGCTGAGACGCACTGTAGGCCTGGTGCGTGGTACCGGAACTGGAGGTACCGGGCTAAGGACACGCACCTTCAGGCTAGTGCGGGGAACAACAACAGGGCACACTGGACTCTCGTGGCGCACTCTAGGCCTGGTGCGTGGTACCGGAACTGGAGGTACCGGGCTGAGGGCACGCACCTCAGGGCGAGTGCGGGGAGAAGGAACAGTGCGTACAGGGCTCTGGAGACGCACAGGAGGCTTGGTGCGTGGTGCCGGAACTGGAGGCACTGGGCTGGAGACACGCACCATAGGGAGAGTGCGTGGAGGAGGAACAGGGCTCTGGAGATGCACTGGAAGCCTGGTGCGTGGTGTAGGCACTGGTGGTACTGAGCTGGGGTGGGAAGGTGGCGCCGGATATACCGGACCGTGAAGGAGGACACGTGCTCTTGAGCACCGAGCCTCCCCAACCTTACCAGGTTGAATGGTCCCCGTAGCCCTGCCAGTGCGGCGAGGTGGAATAGCCCGCACTGGGCTATGCAGGCGAACCGGGGACACCACCTGTAAGGCTGGTGCCACGTACGCCGGCCCGAGGAGACGTACTGGAGACCAGATACGTTGGGCCGGCTTCATGGCACTCGGCTCGATGCCCAACCTAGCCCTCCCAGTGCGGCAAGGTGGAATAGCCCGCACTGGGCTAAGCACGCGTACTGGGGACACCGTCCGCTTTACCGCATAACACGGTGTCTGACCAGTACGACGCTCTCTCACTCCACGGCAAGCCCGGGGAGTTGGCTCAGGTATCCAACCCGGCTTCGCCACACTCCCCTTTAGCCTCCCCCCAAGAAATTTTTGGGTGAGCCTCTCGGGCTTCCAGCCTCTCTTACGTGCTGCCTCCTCAATCCACCGCTCCTGGGCTGTGGCTGCCTCCTTCACCTCCCGAGAGCGGCGATTCTCTCCAACCCTTCCCCAGGGTCCTTTTCCGTCCATGATCTCCCAAGACCATTCCTCCTGTGTCCAGTAGTCCTGTGTACTGGGCCGCTGCTGCTCCCCGTTGCTACGCTGCTTGGTCCTGGTTTGGTGGGTGGTTCTGTAAAGGTTTTCTTCCTGGGGTGAAGGAGAGGACCAAAATGCAGCGTAGCCAGTGCTCAACATGTTTAATTATAAGAACAAGTGAACACTACAAACAACTTACAAAATAACAAACGTGCAAAACCGATACAGACCTATCTGGTGCAGAACACAAACACAGAGACAGGTAACACCCACCCACAACGAACACAGTGAAACAACCTACCTAAATATGACTCTTAATTAGAGGAACGCAAAACACCTGCCTCTAATTAAGAGCCATACCAGGCAACCCTAAACCAACATAGAAACACACAACATAGAATGCCCACCCAAAACTCACGCCCTGACCATCACACACATACAAAACAACAGAAAACAGGTCAGGAACGTGACACACATAGGTGTTCCTTTTTTCCAGGTGGAAAATAGAGATTGCATCATCTGTTGCATCAACTACGGTATGCAAATTGGAGTGGGTCTAGCGTTTCTGGGATAATCGAGTTGATGTGAGTTATGACCAGCCTTTCAAAGCACTTCATGGCTACAGACTTGAGTGCTACGGTTCTGTATTCATTTAGACAGGTTACCTTAGTGTTCTTGGGCACAAGGACTATGGTGATCTGCTTGAAACATGTTGGTATTACAGACTCAGACAGGGAGAAGTTGAAAATGTCAGTGAAGACACTTGCCAGTTGGTCAGCGCATACTCAGAGTACACGTCCTAGTAATCCATCTGGCCCTGCGGCCTTGTGAATGTTGACCTGTTTAAAAGGTCTTACTCACATCGGCCGCGGATAGCGTTATCACACAGTCATCCGGAACAGCTGATGCTCTCATGCATGTTTCAGTGTGTCTCGAAGCGAACATAGAAGTTATTTAGCTCGTCTGGTATGCTCGTGTCACTGGGAAGCTCTCAGATGTGCTTCCCTTTGTAGTCTGTAATGGTTTGCAAACCCTGCCACATCCGATGAGCTTCGGAGCCGGTGTAGTACAGTTGGATCTTAGTCCTGTATTGACATTTTGCCTGTTTGATGGTTCGTCGAAAGGCATAGCGGGATATCTTAAGCTTCCACGTTAGAGTCCCGCTCCTTGAAAGTGGCAGCTCTACCCTTTAGCTCAGTGCGGATGTTGACTGTAATCCATGGCTTCTGGTTGGGGTATGTACGTTCAGTCACTGTGGCGACGACGTCATCAATGCAGTTATTTATGAAGCCAGTGACTGATGTGGTGTACTCCTCAATGCCATTGGAAGGATCATGTTCCAGTCTGTGCTAGCAAAACAGTCCTGTAGCTTAGCATCTGCTTCATCTGACCACTTTTTTATTGACCGAGTCACTGGTGCTTCCTGCTTTAATTTTTGCTTGTAAACAGGAATCAGGAGGATAGAATTATGGTCAGATTTGTCAACTGGAAGGCGAGGGAGAGCTTTGTACCCATCTCTGTGTGTGAAGTAAAGGTTTTCCCTCTGGTTGCACATTTAACATGCTTGTGGTAATTTGGTAAAACTGATTTAAGTTTCCCTGCATTAAAGTCCCCGGCCACTAGGAGCGCCGGCTCTGGATAAGCATTTTCCTATTTGCTTATGGCCGTATACAGCTCATTGAGTGCGGTCTTAGTGCCAGCATCGGTCTGTGGTGGTATGTAGATAGCTATGAAAAATACAGATGAAACTCTCTAGGTCGATAGTGTGATCTACAGCGTATCATGGAATACTCTACCTCAGGCGAGCAAAACTTTGAGACTTCCTTAGATATCGAGCATCAGCTGTTTTTTTACAAATATACACAGACCCCCACAGCTTGTCTTACCAGAGGCTGCTGTTCTATCCTGCCGATACGGTGTAAAACCCGCCAGCTGTATGATGTTCACGTCATTGTTCAGCCAGGACTCAGTGAAACATCAGATATTACAGTTTTAAATGTTCTGTTGGTAATTTAACCTTGCTCGTAGGTCATCTATTTTATTTTCCAATGATTGAATGTTTGCCAATAGAACGGATGGCAGTGGGGTTTTACTGGCTCGCCTACGAATTCTCAGAAGGCTCGACCTCCGCCCCCTTTTTCTCCGTCTTCTCTTCACGCAAATGACGGGGATTTGGGCCTGTTCCAGAGAGAGCAGTATATCCTTCAGGTCGGACTCGTTAAAAGAAAAAGCTTCTACCAGTTCGTGGTGAGTATTCGCTGTTCTGATGTCCAGAAGTAATTTTCGGTCATAAGAGACGATAGCAGCAACATGACGATGTACAAAGTAAGTAAAAAAATAAGTTACAAACAACGCAATTTTTTTTTTTATAACACAGTTGGTTCGGAGCACGTAAAACGTCAGCCATCCTTTCCGGCGCCATTCTAATTAACTACACAGCAATAAATGCATCGTACGTACAGTAGGGCATTCATGGATACACTTGTTGTACTCCTCTGCTCTCCCTAGACTCTGTCATTACACTAATGTAACAATATGCCTAATTGGTTTTGCTCATACAATTTGTCTTTTCAGATCTGTGCTGTACAAAGGATTCAGTGGTGAGCTTCCGGACCCCTCATCCCTTGGCATTGAAGCTGCCAACTTCACCTCAGACTCAGCTCCATTAATCAGCACCATGGGCATGTTCTGCAGGGAACCCGCTAGTGGACTTCTTCCTTGGCAAAGTACAGGTTGGCAGCATTAACTCTTATCAGCACCCACCTGCTGTGTCATTCCCCGCCGTGCCACTACAGGGCTGCCAGTTAAGGGGCCACAGACTGGGCGTACGTGTTAACCAATCAAGTGCACTTGAACCTGAAATCAATGTCTGTGTCATTCACGGTCACATGACGTTGAAAGAGGCACAAGAAGCCAAGGTGAAATGCCTGAGCGGCACTCCTTGTGGAAGGAAAGAGTGACTGCTTCAACTTTCAGGGAAGTCAAAGCACAGCAGACCACTTAGCTGAGAGGATAGTTGTTTGTGCCCATGACATGTTTGTGCATAGCATTTTACAAAGACACAACTCTCTTCAATAAACTAAAACATGTTTTATATACATCTCCTGAAGTACCTCTTCATGAACGACTATATCTTTTAAGCCATCAGCTCACTAGTTCATTTTAGGAGAAATTAACATGCAAACAATGGTAATATATACATTTTCAAGGTATTATTTCATGTTAAATTCATGTCTGTCAGTAATGCTATTACAATGAATCTGTACTCCAAACTATGAATTGTAGTATGTAGATTTGTGGTCTTTCATTACACAGCACGTCTGATTATCTTGACATAGGAATACAAAGAGTTTTACTGTAAGGAGCAATCACATTGTACAGTAAGGAACAATCACATTGTACAGTAAGGAACAATCACATTGTACAGTAAGGAACAATCACATTGTACAGTAAGGAGCAATCACATTGTACAGTAAGGAACAATCACATTGTACAGTAAGTAACAATCACATTGTACAGTAAGGAACAATCATATTGTACAGTAAGTAACAATCACATTGTACAGTAAGTAACAATCACATTGTACAGTAAGGAACAATCACATTTTACAGCAAGGAACAATCACATTGTACAGTAAGGAACAATCACATTGTACAGTAAGGAAAAATCACATTTTACAGCAAGGAACAATCACATTGCACATTAAATAACCATTTTAGGCTAAATACGGTATCAGGCTGCATAACCGTTGGCTTGATCTCATGTCTCCCAGTGACGTATCAGCTTCTCTACACTCTTTAGCAGAGAGGGTTTAGGTTTCCTCCTCTCCAGGTTGACTTGCTCCTAGTAGCTCGTCTATCAATTGAAGGCACCAGCTCTAACAGAGAAGACGTGTTACTTGTTATGCATTCAGTTCATCACAATTACCATTCTCTGTTAATAGTGGTATTTTTTAATCATCATCCTCATGATTAACAGCAACTTAAACATCATACATTTCATTTACCCCTCCCCCCCCAAAATGATTTCAAATTGCCCTTGAGCAAGTCACTCTTTTAGGCCATATATAGCTGAACTATGTTGCTGGCAGTGGAGTTGGGTAGGGGACACTGGAGCGATGAGCAACGTGGACATGAATAATACATTTCATATCAAGCATATATCAACTTAAAACTCAATTTACTCATTTATTTACTAATGTCCTATAGCGTGTTGTTTACATTTACATTTACATTTAAGTCATTTAGCAGACGCTCTTATCCAGAGCGACTTACAAATTGGAAAGTTCATACATATTCATCCTGGTCCCCCCGTGGGGAATGAACCCACAACCCTGGCGTTGCAAGCGCCATGCTCTACCAACTGAGCCACACGGGACCTATCTGTAGTATTTGTTGTTGCCTGTTGACTGACACATCTGTACTGGAATGTATAAGTAAACAAACGAGTTGCCTCTTCCCTGCCGGGCAGTCACTCAGCCTACTACCAGTCATGTCAGTGGCAACGCAGACATAACGATAACTAGATTTAACTAACTGTTTACTTCACAATTGTAAGCGAGGAGGTGTAAATGCTGGCTTGAGGATTCAAACTAGCAACCAATCCTCTAACCTGTAGGCTAACTGCTGCCCTTGTACAGTCATAGCTTTATGTGCACAGTAACACACACGGCAACACACAGGTAAATGTACAACACAAAATATCACAGTAAAAATGACTAAATGTAAAAGTCAAGTAGACATAAGCATCGCTTTCCATGTATTATACAGTAAGTCATGTAACTTTGCTCCGCCATCTCCCCATGCTAGCTAGGATTAGCATTAGCTCAATATAAATCCCATAAGAACATGCTAGCTAGGATTAGCATTAGCTCTGTGTAAATCCCTTAAGAACATTGCAGGGATCCTGAGGGGATGGGTGGGTAGCGGGAAGCCGCTTGTATCCACAGTTAAAGTCCCTGCTATCCCCTTAGCTCCGTAATCATTATCCCTGCCTGCCACTCATATAGAGAGGTGTGTGGATGGGGAGAGGGGTATGGTGTGTGTGTGTGTGTGTGTGTGTGTGTGTGTGTGTGTGTGTGTGTGTGTGTGTGTGTGTGTGTGTGTGTGTGTGTGTGTGTGTGTGTGTGTGTGTGTGTGTGTGTGTGTGTGTGTGTGTGTGTGTGTGTGTGTGTGTGTGTGTGTGTGTGTGTGTTGAGGGGTCTTACCATCACCTCTTAAACACTGTCTTCAAAGCTACGCAGGCTAAGTAATACAGACATACGTACAGTCATGGCTTAGTGGTACTGATGGGAAGAGAGGGGGAGGGGGAGGAGTGGGGGGAGAGGGATGAGGGGAGGTGAAGTTGAGATATATGCAAAGCCTTAAGGTTCTGTGATGTTTCACCTTTGGGGAACTGGAGGGAGGGAGACAGAGAGAGCGAGGGAAGGAAGAAGGGAGGGAGAGAGAGCGAGCGAGGGAAGGAAGAAGGGCAGGAGAGAGAGCGAAAGGGGGTCAGGAGAGGGTGTTGCCACAGGAAGTAGTTTGGGGGTGGGGGTGCTACGGTATTTTTGCCCATTCCTCTGATACAGCACTAGTAAAGCTCCAGTACACTACTTTTGTTTATTCATATTATTCTGATTTTTCAGGGGGTGCTGAAGCACCCTCAGCACCCCTACAGTGCCTTGAAAAAGTATTCATCCCCTTGACGTGTTTCCTATTTTGTTGCATTACAACCTGTAATTGAAATTGATTTGTATTTGTATTTCATGTAATTGACAAACACAAAATAGTCCAAATTGGTGAAATGAAAAGATTTGCATTTTTTTTTAATATGGAAAAGTGGTGTGTGCATATGTATTTACCCCCTTTGCTATGAAGCTCCTAAATAAGATCTGGTGCAACCAATTACCTTCAGAAGTCACGGAATTAGTTAAATGAAGTCCACCTGTCTGCAATCTAAGTCCCACATGATCTGTCACATGATCTCAATATACATATACACATATACACCAAGCAAGCGGCACCATGAAGACCAAGGAACTCTCCAAACAGGTCAGGGACAAAGTTGTGGAGAAGTACAGATCAGGGTTGGGTTATAAAAAAATATCAGAAACTTTGAACATCCAACGGAGCATCATTTAATCCATTATTAAAAAACGGAAAGAATATGGCACCACAACAAACCTGCCAAGACAGGGACACCCACCAAAACTCACGGACCAGGCAAGGAGGGCACCAAAGATAACCCTGAAGGAGCTGCAAAGCTCAACCGCGGAGATTGGAGTATCTGTCCATAGGACCATTTTAAGCCATACAATCCACAGAGCTGGGCTATACAGAAGAGTGGTCAGAAAAAAGCCATTGCTTAAAGAAAAAAATAAGCAAACCCATTTGGTGTTCGGCAAGATGCATTTGGGAGACTCCCCAAACATATGGAAGAAGGTACTCCGGTCAGATATAGCTTTTGGGCCATCTAGGAAATCGCTATGTCTGGCGCAAACCCAAGACCTCTCATGACCCTGAGAACACCATCCCCACAGTGAAGCATGGTAGTGGCAGCATCATGCTGTTGGGATGTTTTCATCAGCAGGGACTGGGAAACTGGTCAGAATTGAAGGAATGATGGATGGCGCTAAATACAGGGACATTCTTGAGGGAAAACTTTTTCAGGATCTCCCAGAGATTTGAGACTGGGACGGAGGTTCACCTTCCAGCAGGACAATGACCCTTTGCATACTGCTAAAGCAACACTTGAGTGGTTTAAGCTGGAAAATGTGAATGTCTTGGAATGGCCTAGTCAAAGCCTAGACCTCAATCCAATTGAGAATCTGTGGTATGACTTAAAGATTGCTGTACACCAGCAGAACCCATCCAACTTGAAGGAGCCGGAGCAGTTTTGCCTTGAAGTGTGGCAAAAATCCCAGTGGCTAGATGTGCCAAGCTTATAGAGAGATACCCCAAGCGACTTGTAGTTGTAACTGCTTCAAAAGGTGGCTCTACAAAGTATTGACATTGGGGGGTGAATCGTTTTTTTGTCTTATTTCTTGTTTGTTTCACAAGAAAAAAAAATGTACATCTTCAAAGTGGTAGGCATGTTGTGTAAATCAAATGATACAATCCCCCCAAAAATCTATTTTAATTCCAGGTTGTAAGGCAACAAAAAAGGAAAAATGCCAAGGGGGGTGAATAATTTCGCAACTTCCCACGGCTATGTTGATGTCTAAATTATGGCTATGAGAGAGGAGGGAAGAACAGAGGGAGAGAGAGAGCTGCAGGACAGACGTCTGAATTGTTCTGTTCAGTTTGGTCAACTAGATCCAGGAGTTCTGTAGTTGTAAATAAGTTATTTGTAAGGATAGTGTAAACAGGGGTTATGTAGTTGTATGTTAGTGTTTTGTAAGGATAGTGTAAACAGGGGTTATGTAGTTGTATGTTAGTGTTTTGTAAGGATAGTGTAAACAGGGGTTATGTAGTTGTATGTTAGTGTTTTGTAAGGATAGTGTAAACAGGGGTTATGTAGTTGTATTGTAGTGTTTTGTAAGGATAGTGTATGTAGTGAGTTGAATATTCCTCATCATGTCATTCTTTGTAAACAGTGTTATGTTATCATCATATTCCTCATCATGTCATTCTTTGTAAACAGTGTTATGTTATCATCATATTCCTCATCATGTCATTCTTTGTAAACAGTGTTATGTTATCATCATATTCCTCATCATGTCATTCTTTGTAAACAGTGTTATTTTATCATCATATTCCTCATCATGTCATTCTTTGTAAACAGTGTTATGTTATCATCATATTCCTCATCATGTCATTCTTTGTAAACAGTGTTATGTTATCATCATATTCCTCATCATGTCATTCTTTGTAAACAGTGTTATGTTATCATCATATTCCTCATCATGTCATTCTTTGTAAACAGTGTTATGTTATCATCATATTCCTCATCATGTCATTCTTTGTAAACAGTGTTATGTTATCATCATATTCCTCATCATGTCATTCTTTGTAAACAGTGTTATGTTATCATCATATTCCTCATCATGTCATTCTTTGTAAACAGTGTTATGTTATCATCATATTCCTCATCATGTCATTCTTTGTAAACAGTGTTATGTTATCATCATATTCGTCATCATGTCATTCTTTGTAAACAGTGTTATGTTATCATATTCCTCATCATGTCATTCTTTGTAAACAGTGTTATGTTATCATCATATTCGTCATCATGTCATTCTTTGTATACAGTGTTATGTTATCATCATATTCCTCATCATGTCATTCTTTGTAAACAGTGTTATGTTATCATCATATTCGTCATCATGTCATTCTTTGTAAACAGTGTTATGTTATCATCATATTCCTCATCATGTCATTCTTTGTAAACAGTGTTATGTTATCATCATATTCGTCATCATGTCATTCTTTGTAAACAGTGTTATGTTATCATCATATTCCTCATCATGTCATTCTTTGTAAACAGTGTTATGTTATCATCATATTCCTCATCATGTCATTCTTTGTAAACAGTGTTATGTTATCATCATATTCCTCATCATGTCATTCTTTGTAAACAGTGTTATGTTATCATCATATTCCTCATCATGTCATTCTTTGTAAACAGTGTTATGTTATCATCATATTCCTCATCATGTCATTCTTTGTAAACAGTGTTATGTTATCATCATATTCCTCATCATGTCATTCTTTGTAAACAGTGTTATGTTATCATCATATTCCTCATCATGTCATTCTTTGTAAACAGTGTTATGTTATCATCATATTCCTCATCATGTCATTCTTTGTAAACAGTGTTATGTTATCATCATATTCCTCATCATGTCATTCTTTGTAAACAGTGTTATGTTATCATCATATTCCTCATCATGTCATTCTTTGTAAACAGTGTTATGTTATCATCATATTCCTCATCATGTCATTCTTTGTAAACAGTGTTATGTTATCATCATATTCCTCATCATGTCATTCTTTGTAAACAGTGTTATGTTATCATCATATTCCTCATCATGTCATTCTTTGTAAACAGTGTTATGTTATCATCATATTCATCATCATGTCATTCTTTGTAAACAGTGTTATGTTATCATCATATTCCTCATCATGTCATTCTTTGTAAACAGTGTTATGTTATCATCATATTCGTCATCATGTCATTCTTTGTATACAGTGTTATGTTATCATCATATTCCTCATCATGTCATTCTTTGTAAACAGTGTTATGTTATCATCATATTCGTCATCATGTCATTCTTTGTATACAGTGTTATGTTATCATCATATTCCTCATCATGTAATTCTTTGTAAACAGTGTTATGTTATCATCATATTCCTCATCATGTCATTCTTTGTAAACAGTGTTATGTTATCATCATATTCCTCATCATGTCATTCTTTGTAAACAGTGTTATGTTATCATCATATTCCTCATCATGTCATTCTTTGTAAACAGTGTTATGTTATCATCATATTCCTCATCATGTCATTCTTTGTAAACAGTGTTATGTTATCATCATATTCCTCATCATGTCATTCTTTGTAAACAGTGTTATGTTATCATCATATTCCTCATCATGTCATTCTTTGTAAACAGTGTTATGTTATCATCATATTCCTCATCATGTCATTCTTTGTAAACAGTGTTATGTTATCATCATATTCCTCATCATGTCATTCTTTGTAAACAGTGTTATGTTATCATCATATTCCTCATCATGTCATTCTTTGTAAACAGTGTTATGTTATCATCATATTCTTCATCATGTTATTCTTTGTAAACAGTGTTATGTTATCATCATATTCCTCATCATGTCATTCTTTGTAAACAGTGTTATGTTATCATCATATTCCTCATCATGTCATTCTTTGTAAACAGTGTTATGTTATCATCATATTCCTCATCATGTCATTCTTTGTAAACAGTGTTATGTTATCATCATATTCCTCATCATGTCATTCTTTGTAAACAGTGTTATGTTATCATCATATTCGTCATCATGTCATTCTTTGTATACAGTGTTATGTTATCATCATATTCCTCATCATGTCATTCTTTGTAAACAGTGTTATGTTATCATCATATTCCTCATCATGTCATTCTTTGTAAACAGTGTTATGTTATCATCATATTCCTCATCATGTCATTCTTTGTAAACAGTGTTATGTTATCATCATATTCCTCATCATGTCATTCTTTGTAAACAGTGTTATGTTATCATCATATTCCTCATCATGTCATTCTTTGTAAACAGTGTTATGTTATCATCATATTCCTCATCATGTCATTCTTTGTAAACAGTGTTATGTTATCATCATATTCCTCATCATGTCATTCTTTGTAAACAGTGTTATGTTATCATCATATTCCTCATCATGTCATTCTTTGTAAACAGTGTTATGTTATCATCATATTCGTCATCATGTCATTCTTTGTAAACAGTGTTATGTTATCATCATATTCGTCATCATGTCATTCTTTGTAAACAGTGTTATGTTATCATCATATTCGTCATCATGTCATTCTTTGTAAACAGTGTTATGTTATCATCATATTCGTCATCATGTCATTCTTTGTAAACAGTGTTATGTTATCATCATATTCGTCATCATGTCATTCTTTGTAAACAGTGTTATGTTATCATCATATTCCTCATCATGTCATTCTTTGTAAACAGTGTTATGTTATCATCATTTTCCTCATCATGTCATTCTTTGTAAACAGTGTTATGTTATCATCATATTCCTCATCATGTCATTCTTTGTAAACAGTGTTATGTTATCATCATATTCCTCATCATGTCATTCTTTGTAAACAGTGTTATGTTATCATCATATTCCTCATCGTGTCATTCTTTGTAAACAGTGTTATGTTATCATCATATTCCTCATCATGTCATTCTTTGTAAACAGTGTTATGTTATCATCATATTCGTCATCATGTCATTCTTTGTAAACAGTGTTATGTTATCATCATATTCCTCATCATGTCATTCTTTGTAAACAGTGTTATGTTATCATCATATTCGTCATCATGTCATTCTTTGTAAACAGTGTTATGTTATCATCATATTCGTCATCATGTCATTCTTTGTAAACAGTGTTATGTTATCATCATATTCGTCATCATGTCATTCTTTGTAAACAGTGTTATGTTATCATCATATTCGTCATCATGTCATTCTTTGTAAACAGTGTTATGTTATCATCATATTCGTCATCATGTCATTCTTTGTAAACAGTGTTATGTTATCATCATATTCGTCATCATGTCATTCTTTGTAAACAGTGTTATGTTATCATCATATTCGTCATCATGTCATTCTTTGTAAACAGTGTTATGTTATCATCATATTCCTCATCATGTCATTCTTTGTAAACAGTGTTATGTTATCATCATATTCGTCTAGTCATGAAGATGAAACATCGATGTTTCAGGGCCAAAACATTATCTTGACCCATTTTAACTTTTGATGGTTTGTTTAATAAATGTCTGATTTGATATGGCTCGGGGTAAACACACTATGGAGACAGGGAGTCCTTGATTGAATGAATGAAGCAAGAAAGAATGTCAATTTCACAAAGCGCTCACCATGAGCGGAATTTCAAATTAATAAGAATTTCTCCCGAAGTAAATCATCTTGACACATCCACAAATGATGTTTTGCTGGGTCAAGTTGTTTCTGCACTTATTTAATGTACACAGAAATATATCATGTATCTGACCATGCAGTGATTGATTGCTTGAATTGATTGTTTAGACAATCAATCAATCAATTTTATTTTATATAGCCCTTCGTACATCAGCTAATATCTCGAAGTGCTGTACAGACACCCAGCCTAAAACCCCAAACAGCTAGTAATGCAGGTGTAGAAGCACGGTGGCTAGGAAAAACTCCCTAGAAAGGCCAAAACCTAGGAAGAAACCTAGACAGGAACCAGGCTATGAGGGGTGGCCAGTCCTCTTCTGGCTGTGCCGGGTGGAGATTATAACAGAACTATGCCAAGATGTTCAAAAATGTTCATAAGTGACAAGCATGGTCAAATAATAATCATGAATAATTTTCAGTTGGCTTTTCATAGCCGATCATCAAGAGTTGAAAAACAACAGGTCTGGGACAGGTGGCGGTTCCATAACCGCAGGCAGAACAGCTGAAACTGGAATAGCAGCAAGGCCAGGCGGACTGGGGACAGCAAGGAGTCACCACGGGCGGCAGTCCCGACGCATGGTCCTAGGGCCCAGGTCCTCCGAGAGAAAGAAAGAGAGAAGGAGAAAATTAGAGAGAGCCAAGATTTTCAAAATTTCCATAAATGACAAGCATGGTCAAATAATAATCAGGAATAAATCTCAGTTGGCTTTTCATAGCCGATCATTAAGAGTTGAAAACAGCAGGTCTGGGACAGGTAGGGGTTCCATGACCGCAGGCAGAACAGTTGAAACTGGAATAGCAGCAAGGCCAGGCGGACTGGGGACAGCAAGGAGTCACCACGGCCGGTAGTCCCGACGTATGGTCCTAGGGCTCAGGTCCTCCGAGAGAAAGAAAGAGAGAAGGAGAAAATTAGAGAGAGCCAAGATTTTCAAAATGTTCATAAATGACAAGCATGGTCAAATAATAATCAGGAATAAATCTCAGTTGGCTTTTCATAGCCGATCATTAAGAGTTGAAAACAGCAGGTCTGGGACAGGTAGGGGTTCCGTAACCACAGGCAGAACAGTTGAAACTGGAATAGCAGCAAGGCCAGGCGGACTGGGGACAGCAAGGTGTCATCATGCCCGGTAGTCCTGACGTATGGTCCTAGGGCTCAGGTTCTCAGAGAGAAAGAGAGAACGAGAGAATTAGAGAGAGCATACTTAAATTCACACAGGACACTGGATAAGACAGGAGAAGTACTCCAGGTAACCAACTGACCCTAGCCCCCCGACACAAACTACTGCAGCATAAATACTGGAGGCTGAGACAGGAGCGGTCAGGAGACACTGTGGCCCCATCCGAAGAAACCCCCGGACAGGGCCAAATAGGAAGGATATAACCCCACCCACTTTGCCAAAGCACAGCCCCCGCACCACTAGAGGGAAATCCTCAACCACCAACTTACAATCCTGAGACAAGGCCGAGTATAGCCCACAAAGGTCTCCACCACAGCACAAACCAAGGGGGGGCGCCAACCCAGACAGGAAGATCACGTCAGTAACTCAACCCACTCAAGTGACGCACCCCTCCTAGGGACGGCATGAAAGAGCACCAGCAAGCCAGTGACTCAGCCCCTGTAACAGGGTTAGAGGCAGAGAATCCCAGTGGAGAGAGGGGAACCGGCCTGGCAGAGACAGCAAGGGCGGTTCGTTGCTCCAGAGCCTTTCCGTTCACCTTCACACTCCTGGGCCAGGCTACACTCAATCATATGACCTACTGAAGAGATAAGTCTTCAGTAAAGACTTAAAGGTTGAGACCGAGTCTGCGTCTCTCACATGGGTAGGCAGACTGTTCCATAAAAATGGAGATCTATAGGAGAAAGCCCTGCCTCCCGCTGTTTGCTTAGAAATTCTAGGGACAATTAGGAGGCCTGCGTCTTGTGACCGTAGCGTACGTATTGGTATGTACGGCAGGACCAACTCGGAAAGATAGGTAGGAGCAAGCCCATGTAACGCTTTATAGGTTAACAGTAAAACCTTGAAATCAGCCCTTGCCTTAACAGGAAGCCAGTGTAGGGAAGCTAGCACTGGAGTAATATGATCAAATTTCTTGATTCTAGTCAGGATTCTAGCAGCCGTATTTAGCACTAACTGAAGTTTATTTAGTGCTTTATCCGGGTAGCCGGAAAGTAGAGCATTGCAGTAGTCTAACCTAGAAGTAACAAATGCATGGATTAATTTTTCTGCATCATTTTTGGACAGAAAATTTCTGATTTTTGCAATGTTACGTAGATGGAAAAAAGCTGTCCTTGAAACAGTCTTGATATGTTCGTCAAAAGAGAGATCAGGGTCAAGAGTAACGCCGAGGTCCTTCACAGTTTTATTTGAGACGACTTTACAACCATCAAGATGAATTGTCAGATTTAACAGAAGATCTCTTTGTTTCTTGGGACCTAGAACAAGCATCTCTGTTTTGTCCGAGTTTAAAAGTAGAAAGTTTTCAGCCATCCACTTCCTTATGTCTGAAACACAGGCTTCTAGCGAGGGCAATTTTGGGGCTTCACCATGTTTCATTGAAATGTACAGCTGTGTGTCATCCGCATAGCAGTGAAAGTTAACATTATGTTTTCGAATAACATCCCCAAGAGGTAAAATATATAGTGAAAACAATAGTGGTCCTAAAACGGAACCTTGAGGAACACCGAAATGTACAGTTGATTTGTCAGAGGACAGACCATTCACAGAGACAAACTGATATCTTTCCGACAGGTAAGATCTAAACCAGGCCAGAACTTGTCCGTGTAGACCAATTTGGGTTTCCAGTCTCTCCAAAAGAATGTGGTGATCGATGGTGTCAAAGGCAGCACTAAGGTCTAGTAGCACGAGGACAGATGCAGAGCCTCGGTCTGACGCCATTAAAAGGTCATTTACCACCTTCACAAGTGCAGTCTCAGTGCTATGATGGGGTCTAAAACCAGACTGAAGCATTTCGTATACATTATTTGTCTTCAGAAAGGCAGTGAGTTGCTGCGCAACAGCTTTTTCTAAAATCTTTGAGAGGAATGGAAGATTCGATATAGGCCGATAGTTTTTTATATTTTCCGGGTCAAGGTTTGGCTTTTTCAAGAGAGGCTTTATCACTGCCACTTTTAGTGAGTTTGGTACACATCCGGTGGATAGAGAGCTGTTTATTATGTTCAACATAGGAGGGCCAAGCACAGGAAGCAGCTCCTTCAGCAGTTTAGTAGGAATAGGATCCAGTATGCAGCTTGAAGGTTTAGAGGCCATGATTATTTTCATCATTGTGTCAAGAGATATAGTACTAAAACACTTAAGTGTCTCTCCCGATCCCAGGCCCTCGCAGAGCTGTGCAGATCCAGGACAGCTAAGCCCTGGAGGAATACGCAGATTCAAAGAGGAGTCCGTAATTTGCTTTCTAATGGTCATGATCTTTTCCTCAAAGAAGTTCATGAATTTATTACTGCTGAAGTGAAAGCCATCCTCTCTTGGGGAATGCTGCTTTTTAGTTAGTTTCGCAACAGTATCAAAAAGAAATTTTGGATTGTTCTTATTTTCCTCGATTAAGTTGGAAAAGTAGGATGAGCGAGCAGCAGTGAGGGCTCTTCGGTACTGCACGGTACTGTCTTTCCAAGCTAGTCGGAAGACTTCCAGTTTGGTGTGGCGCCATTTCCGTTCCAATTTCCTGGAAGCTTGCTTCAAAGCTCGGGTATTTTCTGTATACCAGGGAGGTAGTTTCTTATGACAAATGTTTTTCGTTTTTAGGGGTGCAACTGCATCTAGGGTATTGCGCAAGGTTAAATTGAGTTCCTCAGTTAGGTGGTTAACTGATTTTTGTCCTCTGACGTCCTTGGGTAGGCAGAAGGAGTCTGGAAGGGCATCAAGGAATTTTTGTGTTGTCTGAGAATTTATAGCACGACTTTTGATGCTCCTTGGTTGGGGTCTGAGCAGATTATTTGTTGCGATTGCAAACGTAATAAAATGGTGGTCCGATAGTCCAGGATTATGTGGAAAAACATTAAGATCTACAACATTTATTCCATGGGACAAAACTAGGTCCAGGGTATGACTGTGGCAGTGAGTAGGTCCAGAGACATGTTGGACAAAACCCACTGAGTCGATAATGGCTCCGAAAGACTTTTGGAGTGGGTCTGTGGACTTCTCCATGTGAATATTAAAATCACCAAAAATTAGAATATGATCTGCTATGACTACAAGGTCTGATAGGAATTCAGGAAACTCAGAGAGGAACGCTGTATATGGCCCAGGAGGCCTGTAAACAGTAGCTATAAAAAGTGATTGAGTAGGCTGCATAGATTTCATGACTAGAAGCTCAAAAGACGAAAACGCCTTTTTTTTTTTTGTAAATTGAAATTTGCTATCGTAAATGTTAGCAACACCTCCGCCTTTGCGGGATGCACGGGGGATATGGTCACTAGTGTAACCAGGAGGTGAGGCCTCATTTAACACAGTAAATTCATCAGGCTTAAGCCATGTTTCAGTCAGGCCAATCACATCAAGATTATGATCAGTGATTAGTTTATTGACTATGACTGCCTTTGAAGTGAGGGATCTAACATTAAGTAACCCTATTTTGAGATGTGAGGTATCACGATCTCTTTCAATGATGGCAGGAATGGAGGAGGTCTTTATCCTAATAAGATTGCTAAGGCGAACACCGCCATGTTTAGTTTTGCCCAACCTAGGTCGAGGCACAGACACAGTCTCAATGGGTATGGCTGAGCTGACTACACTGACTGTGCTATTGGCAGACTCCACTAAGCTGGCAGGTTGGCTAACAGCCTGCTGCCTGGCCTGCACCCTATTTCATTGTGGGGCTAGAGGAGTTAGAGCCCTGTCTATGTTGGTAGATAAGATGAGAGCACCCCTCCAGCTAGGATGGAGTCCGTCACTCCTCAGCAGGTCAGGCTTGGTCCTGTTTGTGGGTGAGTCCCACAAACAATTAGTGATATAATTGATTGTTTGATTTATTGAATGATTAATCCATCCATGTATTCATTCATTCATCCGTGTAGTCATCCATGTATGTGTAGTATGTGTAGTCATCCATGTATTCATTCATTCATCCATGTATTCATCCATGTATTCATTAATGTTTTCATCCATTTATTCATCCATTTATTCATCCATGTATTCATCCATTCATTCATGTATTCATCAATGTATTCATCCATTCATCCATGTATTCATTCATTCATCCATGTAATCATCCATGTATTCATCTATGGATTAATTAACGTATTCATCAAAGTATGCATCCATGTATCCATTCATGTATTCATCCATGTATTAATTCATTCATCGATGTATTCATCCATGTATTCATTCATGTATTCATTCATGTATTCATGTATTCATCCATGTATTCATCCATGTTTTCATTCATGTATTCATTCATGTATTCATCCATGTATTCATTCATGTATTCATGCATGTATTCATTCATGTATTCATCCATGTATTCATCCATGTATTCATTCATGTATTCATCCATGTATTCATCCATGTATTCATTCATGTATTCATTCATGTATTCATCATTGTATTCATCCATGTATTCATGTATTCATTCATGTATTCATTCATGTATTCATTTATTTTTCATCCATGTTCTCATTCATTCATTCGTTCATTCATTCATTTCTCCCAAAAAATGAAGCACCACTGTCAATTCTCCATCACCGTGGTAATGAGTAGGATGAGGAGGAACTCTGTGTATTTTTATTATCGTGATCAAAGACTCTGTAAATGTCCACTGATTTAGTAGTGTGTGTGCGTGCATGTGCACATGTGTACGTTTGTATAGTGTGTGTCAGAGAGTCATAATTAGTGTTAGAGAGAGAGGGAGTGGGCCGGCCTGGCTGTTTTAAAGGACGCGTCCCAAATCGCACCTTATATTCCCTACATAGTGCACTACTTTAGAGCAGAGCCGTATGGGCGCCACTACGGTGTCCCTATGGGTCCCGGTCAAAAGTCTAGCACTAAATAGGGACTAGGGTGCCAATTGGGAAGCAGCTAAAGCCTCTGTCAGCCCATAATGACCTTGGAAATAAAGTGTTTTTTTTAATCAACCTGTTAACTATAATTGGACCTTAATTATGTGACGTTTAAAAAGACTGCATGGAAAATGTAGAAGAATGTTCTGGGTAATAATAGTTAGGACGAGGTGGAGAAATCACAATGGTAGGTCAAGCAGCAAAACCATTGGTGTGTGTGTGTGGGTGGGTGGGATGTGTGTGTGTGTGCGGCTGTGTGTGTGTAGGTGAGCTGTGTGTGTGGGTGGGGTGTGTGTGTGTGTGTGTGTGCGGCTGTGTGTGTGTAGGTGGGCTGTGTGTGTGGGTGGGGTGTGTGTGTATGGGTGGGGTGTGTGTGTGTGTGTATGGGTGGGTGGGTGGGGTGTGTGTGTATGGGTGGGGTGTTTGTGTATGGGTGGGGTGTGTGTGTGCGGCTGTGTGTGTGTAGGTGGGCTGTGTGTGTGTGTGGGTGGGGTGTGTGTGTGTGTATGGGTGGGGTGTGTGTGTGCGGCTGTGTGTGTGTAGGTGGGCTGTGTGTGTGGGTGAGGTGCGTGTGTGCGGCTGTGTGTGTGTAGGTGAGCTGTGTGTGTGGGTGGGGTGTGTGTGTGTGTGTGTGTGTGGCTGTGTGTGTGTAGGTGGGCTGTGTGTGTGGGTGGGGTGTGTGTGTATGGGTGGGGTGTGTGTGTGTGTGTGTGTGTGTATGGGTGGGTGGGGTGTGTGTGTATGGGTGGGGTGTTTGTGTATGGGTGGGGTGTGTGTGTGCGGCTGTGTGTGTGTAGGTGGGCTGCGTGTGTGTGTGGGTGGGGTGTGTGTGTATGGGTGGGGTGTGTGTGTGCGGCTGTGTGTGTGTAGGTGGGCTGTGTGTGTGGGTGAGGTGCGTGTGTACGGCTGTGTGTGTGTAGGTGGGCTGTGTGTGTGTGTGTGTGTGTGTGTGTGTGTGTGTGTGTGTGTGTGTGTGTGTGTGTGTGTGTGTGTGTGTGTGTGTGTGTGTGTGTGTGTGTGTGTGTGTGTGTGTGTGTGTGTGTGTGTGTGTCTGTGGTCTGTGTGTGGGGGGTGTTTGTCGTCTCTTCCAGGTCACTTCCACAGACCCACCCACACCATCGCTTTGTTATTCCTCTACATACAGTAGAAGTCAGAAGTTTACATACACGTAGGTTGGAGTCATTAAAACTATATACAGTTGAAGTCAGAAGTTTACATACACGTAGGTTGGAGTCATTAAAACTATATACAGTTGAAGTCAGAAGTTTACATACACGTAGGTTGGAGTCATTAAAACTCGTTTCTCAACTACTCCACACATTTCTTGTTAACAAACTATAGTTTTGGCAAGTCGGTTAGGACATCTACTTTGTGCATGACACAAGTAAATTTTAAAACAATTGTTTACAGGCAGATTATTTCACTTATAATTCACTGTACACTAAGTCGACTGTTCCTTCTGATAGGATAATGGACATAATTTGAGTCAATTGGAGGTGTACAGTCGTGGCCAAAAGCTTTGAGAATGACACAAATATACATTTTCACAAAGTCTGCTGCCTCAGTTTCTATGATGGCAATTTGCATATACTCCAGAATGTTATGAAGAGTGATCAGATGAATTGCATTTAATTGCAATTGCAATCCTCTTTGCCATGCAAATGAACTGAATCCCCAAAAAACATTTCCACTGCATTGCAGCCCTGCCACAAAAGGACCACTCACATCATGTCAGTGATTCTCTCGTTAACACAGGTGTGAGTGTTGACGAGGACAAGGCTGGAGATCACGCTGTCATGCTGATTGAGTTCAAATAACAGACTGGAAGCTTCAAAAGGAGGGTGGTGTTTGGAATCATTGTTCTTCCTCTGTCAACCATGGTTACCTGCAAGGAAACATGTGCCATCATCATTGCTTTGCATAAAAGAGCTTCACTGTCACACCCTGACCAGACAGCCTTTTTATTCTCTATTTTGGTTAGGTCAGGGTGTGACTAGGGTGGGTAGTCTAGTTTTTTCTTTTCTATGTTGGCCTGGTATGGTTCCCAATCAGAGGCAGCTGTCTATCGTTGTCTCTGATTGGGGATCATATTTAGGCAGCCTTTTCCCACCTGTTGTTTGTGGGATCTTGTTTTTGTATTGTTGCTTTTTAACCCTTCAAAGCTGAACGTTTCGTTTGTTACTCTTTCTTGTTTTTTTGTGCCGGTTATCATAACTAAAAAATGATTAACCTACCCCACGCTGCATCTTGGTCCGACCATCCTTCCAACAACGAGCGTTACATTCACAGGCAAGGATATTTCTGCCAGTAAGATTGCACCTAAATCAACCATTTATCGGATCATCAAGAACTTCAAGGAGAGCGGTTCAATTGTTGTGAAGAATGCTTCAGGGCACCCAAGAAAGTCCAGCAAGTGCCAGGACCGTCTCCTAAAGTTGATTAAGCTGCGGGATCAGGGCACCACCAGTACAGAGCTTGCTCAGGAATGGCAGCAGGCAGGTGTGAGTGTATCTGCACGCACAGGGAGGCGAAGACTTTTGGAAGATGCCCTGGTGTGAAGAAGGGCAGCAAAGAAGCCATTTCTCTCCATGAAAAACATCAGGGAAAGACTGATATTCTGCAAAAGGTACAGGGATTAGACTGCTGAGGACTGGGGTAAAGTCATTTTCTCTGATGAATCACATTTCCGATTGTTTTGGGGCATCCGGAAAAAAAGCTTGTCCGGAGAAGACATGGTGAGCGCTACCATCAGTCCTGTGTCATGCCAACAGTAAAGCATCCTGAGCCCATTCATGTGTGGGGTTGCTTCTCAGCCAAGGGAGTGGGCTCACTCACAATTTTGCCAAAGAACACAGCCATGAATAAAGAATGGTACCAACACATCCTCCGAGAGCAACTTCTCCCAACCACCCAGGAACAGTTTGGTGACGAACAATGCCTTTTCCAGCTTGATGGTGCACCTTGCCATAAGGCAAAAATGATAACTAAGTGGCTCGGGGAACAAAACATCGATATTTTGGGTCCATGGCCAGGAAACTCCCCAGACCTTAATCCCATTGAGAACTTGTGGTTAATCCTCAAGAGGCGGGTGGACAAACAAAAACCCACAAATTCTGACAAACTCCAAGCATTGATTATGCAAGAATGGGTTGCCATCCGTCAGGATGTGGCCCAGAAGTTAATTGACAGCATGCCAGGGCAGATTGCAGAGTTCTTGAAAAAGAAGGGTCAACACTGGAAATATTGACTCTTTGTATCAACTTCATGTAATTGTCAATAAAATCCTTTGACACTTATGAAATGCATATAATTATACTTCAGTATTCCATAGTAAAATCTGACAAAATTATCTAAAGACACTGAAGCAGCAAACTTTGTGGAAATTAATATTTGCGTCATTCTCAAAACTTTTGGCCACGACTGTACCTGTGGATGTATTTCAAGGCCTACCTTCAAACTCAGTACCTCTTGGGAAAATCAAAAGAAATCAGCCAAGAACTCAGAAAATAATTGTAGGCCTCCACAAGTCTGGTTCATCCTTGGGAGCAATTTCCAAATGCCTGAAGGTACCACGTTCATCTGTACAAACAATAGTTCACAAGTATAAACACCATGAGACACCGTCATACCGCTCAGGAAGGAAACACGTTCTGTCTCCTAGAGATGAACGTACTTTGGTGCGAAAAGTGCAAATCAATCCCAGAACAGCAGCAAAGGACCTTGTGAAGATGCTGGAGGAAACAGGTACAAAGTATCTATATCCACAGTAAAACGAGTCCTATATCGACATAACCTGTAAGGCCGCTCAGCAAGGAGAAACCACTGCTCCAAAACCGCCATAAAAAAAGCCAGACTACGGTTTGCAACTGCACATGGGGACAAAGATCGTACTCTTTGGAGAAATGTCCTCTGGTCTGATGGAACAAAAATAGAACTGTTTGGCCATAATGACCATCGTTATGTTTGGAGGAAAAAGGGGTAGGCTTGCAAGCTGAAAAACAACATCCCAACCGTGAAGCACGGGAGTGGCAGCATCATGTTGTGGGAGTGATTTGCTGCAGGAGAGACTGGTGCACTTCACAAAATAGATGGCATCATGAGGAAGGAAAATTATGTGGATATATTGAAGCAACATCTCAAGACATCAGTCATGAAGTTAAAGCTTGGTCGCAAATGGCTCTTCCAAATGGACAATGACCCCAAGCATACTACCAAAGTTGCCCTGACCTCAATCCGATCGAAAATTTGTGGGCAGAACTGAACAAGTGTGTGCGAGCAAGGAGGCCTACAAACCTGACTCAGGTACACCAGCTCTGTCAGGAGGAATGGGCCAAAATTCACCCAACTTATTGTGGGAAGCTTGTGAAAAGCTACCCGAAACATTTGACCCAAGTTAAACAATTTAAAGGCAATGCTTCCAAATACTAATTGAGTGTATGTAAACTTCTGACCCACTGGGAATGTGATGAAAGAAATAAAATCTGAAATAAATCATTCTCTCTGCTATTATTCTGACATTTCACATTCTTAAAATAAAGTGGTGATCCTAAGTGACCTAAAACAGGGATTTTTAAGAGGATTAAATGTCAGGACTTGTGAAAACTGAGTCTAAATGTATTTGGCTAAGGTGTATGTAAACTTTCGACTTCAACTGTATGTCCTAATCTGCCCCTGCGGTTTCTGTTAAAATATAAAAGATATATAAAATATATAAAAGAAAGCCCCATCACTTGGTGGTAGGTCTGCTGTTTCTGTTAAAATAATAAAGCCCTTCATATAAAAGAAAGCCCCATCACTTGGTAATAGGTCTGCTGTTTCTGTTAAAATAATAAAGCCCTTCATATAAAGGAAAGCCCCATCACTTGGTAATAGATAGTCATGGTCATCCACCTGCTCCATTCCTCCTCTCATCTCTGTGGCTGCCTCCCCAATGACACACTATTCCTTATATAGTTCTCTACTTCTGACCAAAACCGTACGGGCCCTGACCAAAAGTAGTGCACTGAATAAGCAATTAGGGTGCCAACTCTGGTCTAAAGTAATGAACTGAATAGGGAATAGGGTGCCAACTCTGGTCTAAAGTAATGAACTGAATAGGGAATAGGGTGCCAACTCTGGTCTAAAGTAATGAACTGAATAGGGAATAGGGTGCCAACTCTGGTCTAAGGTAGTGCACTAAATAGGGAATAGGGTGCCAACTCTGGTCTAAGGTAGTGCACTAAATAGGGAATAGGTTGCCAACTCTGGTTTAAGGTAGTGCACTAAATAGGGAATAGGGTGCCAACTCTGGTCTAAAGTAATGACCTAAAAAGGGAATAGGTTGCCAACTCTGGTCTAAGGTAATGACCTAAAAAGGGAATAGGGTGCCATTGGGGATGCGAAATGATTCATTATTATAGAACATAAAACATTACTGGGAAGAACTAGCCTCTACTGATTCATGGGGGGATATGCTTCTACCTCTCTCTCTCTCTCTCCATCTCTCTCTCTCTGCCCCCCTCTCTCTCGCTCTCTCTCTCTGCCCCTCACTCCATCTCTCTCTCTCTCTCTCTCTCTCTCTCTCTCTCTCTCTCTCTCTCTCTCTCTCTCTCTCTCTCTCTCTCTCTCTCTCTCTCTCTCTCTCTCTCTCTCTCTCTCTCTCTCTCTCTCTCTCTCAATTCAATTCAATTCAATTCAAGGGGCTTTATTGGCATGGGAAACATGTGTTAACATTGCCAAAGCAAGTGAGGTAGGTAATATACAAAAGTCAAATAAACAATAAAAATGAACAGTAAACATTACACATACAGAAGTTTCAAAACAATAAAGACATTACAAATGTCATATTATATATATGCAGTGTTGTAACAATGTACAAATGGTTAAAGCACACAAGTTAAAATAAATAAACATAAATATGGGTTGTATTTACAGTGGTGTTTGTTCTTCACTGGTTGCCCTTTTCTTGTGGCAACAGGTCACAAATCTTGCTGCTGTGATGGCACACTGTGGAATTTCACCCAGTAGATATGGGAGTTTATCAAAATTGGATTTGTTTTCGAATTCTTTGTGGATCTGTGTAATCTGAGGGAAATATGTCTCTCTAATATGGTCATACATTGGGCAGGAGGTTAGGAAGTGCACCTCAGTTTCCACCTCATTTTGTGGGCAGTGTGCACATAGCCTGTCTTCTCTTGAGAGCCATGTCTGCCTACGGCGGCCTTTCTCAATAGCAAGGCTATGCTCACTGAGTCTGTACATAGTCAAAGCTTTCCTTAAGTTTGGGTCAGTCACAGTGGTCAGGTATTCTGCCACTGTGTACTCTCTGTTTAGGGCCAAATAGCATTCTAGTTTGCTCTGTTTTTTTTGTTAATTCTTTCCAATGTGTCAAGTAATTATCTTTTTGTTTTCTCATGATTTGGTTGGGTCTAATTGTGCTGTTGTCCTGGGGCTCTGTGGGGTGTGTTTGTGTTTGTGAACAGAGCCCTAGGACCAGCTTGCTTAGGGGACTCTTCTCCAGGTTCATCTCTCTGTAGGTGATGGCTTTGTTATGGAAGGTTTGGGAATCGCTTCCTTTTAGGTGGTTGTAGAATTTAACGGCTCTTTTCTGGATTTTGATAATTAGTGGGTATCGGCCTAATTCTGCTCTGCATGCATTATTTGGTGTTCTACGTTGTACACGGAGGATATTTTTGCAGAATTCTGCATGCAGAGTCTCAATTTGGTGTTTGTCCCATTTTGTGAAATCTTGGTTGGTGAGCGGACCCCAGACCTCACAACCATAAAGGGCAATGGGCTCTATGACTGATTCAAGTATTTTTAGCCAGATCCTAATTGGTATGTTGAAATTTATGTTCCTTTTGATGGCATAGAAGGCCCTTCTTGCCTTGTCTCTCAGATCGTTCACAGCTTTGTGGAAGTTACCTGTGGTGCTGATGTTTAGGCCGAGGTATGTATAGTTTTTTGTGTGCTCTAGGGCAACGGTGTCTAGATGGAATTTGTGGTCCTGGTGACTGGACCTTTTTTGGAACACCATTATTTTGGTCTTACTGAGATTTACTGTCAGGGCCCAGGTCTGACAGAATCTGTGCAGAAGATCTAGGTGCTGCTGTAGGCCCTCCTTGGTTGGTGACAGAAGCACCAGATCATCAGCAAACAGTAGACATTTGACTTCGGATTCTAGTAGGGTGAGACCGGGTGCTGCAGACTGTTCTAGTGCCCGCGCCAATTCGTTGATATATATGTTGAAGAGGGTGGGGCTTAAGCTGCATCCCTGTCTCACCCCACGACCCTGTGTGAAGAAATGTGTGTGTTTTTTGCCAATTTTAACCGCACACTTGTTGTTTGTGTACATGGATTTTATAATGTCGTATGTTTTACCCCCAACACCACTTTCCATCAATTTGTATAGCAGACCCTCATGCCAAATTGAGTCAAAGGCTTTTTTGAAATCAACAAAGCATGAGAAGACTTTGCCTTTGTTTTGGTTTGTTTGGTTGTCAATTAGGGTGTGTAGGGTGAATACATGGTCTGTTGTACGGTAATTTGGTAAAAAGCCAATTTGACATTTGCTCAGTACATTGTTTTCATTGAGGAAATGTACGAGTCTGCTGTTAATGATAATGCAGAGTATTTTCCCAAGGTTACTGTTGACGCATATTCCACGGTAGTTATTGGGGTCAAATTTGTCTCCACTTTTGTGGATTGGGGTGATCAGTCCTTGGTTCCAAATATTGGGGAAGATGCCAGAGCTAAGGATGATGTTAAAGAGTTTTAGTATAGCCAATTGGAATTTGTTGTCTGTATATTTGATCATTTCATTAAGGATACCATCAACACCACAGGCCTTTTTGGGTTTGAGGGTTTTTATTTTGTCCTGTAACTCATTCAAGGTAATTGGAGAATCCAATGGGTTCTGGTAGTCTTTAATAGTTGATTCTAGGATTTGTATTTGATCATGTATATGGTTTTTGTTCTTTATTCTTTGTTATAGAGCCAAAAAGATTGGAGAAGTGGTTTACCCATACATCTCCATTTTGGATAGATAATTCTTCGTGTTGTTGTTTGTTTAGTGCTCTCTCCCTCTCTCTCTCCCTCTCTCTCTCCCTCTCTCTCTCTCTCTCTCTC
>NC_092091.1:81305198-81309740 GCF_045679555.1 Salvelinus alpinus | reverse complement strand
ATATATATATATATTGTCATTGTTGCAGGGAACACACTGCCCGCTAGTCGTCATCAAGGACGCCACCCCCCACCCCGTCCGTTGTGCCTTGTTGAGCCCCCCTGTATGGGGTTAATGCAGCACGCTCAGTATCCAAACAAGCCCGGACTGAGCCATGCGGTCACCGGTGTAGAGTGTGTAACTAGCTGCAGGTGAAACAACCACAGTACTGCCGGTGTAGAGTGTGTAACTAGCTGCTACCCAGGTGAAACATCCACAGTACTGCCGGTGTAGAGTGTGTAACTAGCTGCAGGTGAAACATCCACAGTACTGCCGGTGTAGAGTGTGTAACTAGCTGCAGGTGAAACATCCACAGTACTGCCGGTGTAGAGTGTGTAACTAGCTGCAGGTGAAACATCCACAGTACTGCCGGTGTAGAGTGTGTAACTAGCTGCAGGTGAAACATCCACAGTACTGCCGGTGTAGAGTGTGTAACTAGCTGCAGGTGAAACATCCACAGTACTGCCGGTGTAGAGTGTGTAACTAGCTGCAGGTGAAACATCCACAGTACTGCCGGTGTAGAGTGTGTAACTAGCTGCAGGTGAAACATCCACAGTACTGCCGGTGTAGAGTGTGTAACTAGCTGCAGGTGAAACATCCACAGTACTGCCGGTGTAGAGTGTGTAACTAGCTGCAGGTGAAACATCCACAGTACTGCCGGTGTAGAGTGTGTAACTAGCTGCAGGTGAAACATCCACAGTACTGCCGGTGTAGAGTGTGTAACTAGCTGCAGGTGAAACATCCACAGTACTGCCGGTGTAGAGTGTGTAACTAGCTGCAGGTGAAACATCCACAGTACTGCCGGTGTAGAGTGTGTAACTAGCTGCAGGTGAAACATCCACAGTACTGCCGGTGTAGAGTGTGTAACTAGCTGCTACCCAGGTGAAACATCCACAGTACTGCCGGTGTAGAGTGTGTAACTAGCTGCAGGTGAAACATCCACAGTACTGCCGGTGTAGAGTGTGTAACTAGCTGCAGGTGAAACATCCACAGTACTGCCGGTGTAGAGTGTGTAACTAGCTGCAGGTGAAACATCCACAGTACTGCCGGTGTAGAGTGTGTAACTAGCTGCAGGTGAAACATCCACAGTACTGCCGGTGTAGAGTGTGTAACTAGCTGCAGGTGAAACATCCACAGTACTGCCGGTGTAGAGTGTGTAACTAGCTGCAGGTGAAACATCCACAGTACTGCCGGTGTAGAGTGTGTAACTAGCTGCAGGTGAAACATCCTCAGTACTGCCACAGCAGCATTAGATTAACACCTGAGTTATCCTACGTGGTCATCAATATTGCGTCTGGTTGGCTGATACGCTCAGAAGAAAGACATAGAGAGGTAATTCAACAGGCAGTCAAAGACATGGAGCTAACTAACACGTTTACATTATCATCAACACAATCAGCTGATCAGCACTCTTTTCCCAGTCTTCAGACACTGTTACTATCTTGTCTTACAACGTGTGATGATGACTGAGGACGTTGTTGCAGAAGTAAATAGGCTCAAAACATGTCACATGTTCACTACAGAGCTTTTGGTGTGTTATGATGTGTCTTATTATAGTGTTGTTATGAATTCAGAGATATTAATCATGAAAGTAAAACATATTTTTTGGGCACTTTTTAAAATTTGAGCAGACCCACTCACCCCTACACACACACACACACACACACACACACACACACACACACACACACACACACACACACACACACACACACACACACACACACACACACACACACACACACACACACACACACACACACACACACACACACACACACACACACACACAATAACACTCGATGCATATCTTCAACAGGAGAAAGTTTTTCCTTTACCTAGAGAACGCTGGGAGAAGACTTGAGAAGCACCAGAATGTGTTGCAGTGTGGTGACCTTGGTGTGTCGCAGTTAGAATGGAAGTGGTACGATGTGCCAACCTTCTACCACTGCCAGTTCTGTGGTATTTATGAAGGCATTGAATGGGGTGTGTGTGCGTCCGTGCGTGTACGAGACTGGCCATTGAAGAGATGGGCTAATCCTTATAGAGCTGCTACTGTTTGACAGAGCTAATGTTGTCACTGGATGCTACCGAGAGGGAAGGAAGGAGAGAAGGAGAGACGGAGAGAAATGGAGAGAAAGCTGAGAGGAGGGAAAGAAGAGGAGGAGGAGGAGGAGAGAGAGAGGAGGAGGAGGAGGAAGACAGAGAGGGTGGAGAGCGGGAGAGATCACAAAAGAGGAGGGAGAGATAGAGATGAGGGAATGAGGAATGGAGAGGGGTGGAAGGAGAGAGAGAAATAAACAAAGTGACATAATGAGAGAGGATGAGAGAGAGAAAGAAAGAGAAGGGGGAGAAGAGGTGGAGAGGGAGAGGAGGGGAGAGGGAGATGAGAGGGAGAGGAGGTGAAGAGGGAGGGGAGGGGGAGAGGAGAGGGAGAGGAGGTGGAGAGGGAGAGGGAGAGGGAGGGGAGAGGGAGAGGGAGAGGAGAGGGAGAGGAGGTGAAGAGGGAGGGGGGGAGAGGAGAGGGAGAGGAGGTGGAGAGGGAGATGGAGAGGGAGGGGAGAGGGAGAGGAGAGGGAGAGGAGGTGAAGAGGGAGGGGAGGGGGAGAGGAGAGGGAGAGGAGGTGGAGAGGGAGAGGGAGAGGGAGGGGAGAGGGAGAGGGAGAGGCGAGAGTGAGAGGAGGTGGAGAGGGAGAGGAGTTGGACTAGGAGGAGAAGAGAGAGGAGGTTACAAATGTCCTTCTTGACACACTGTGTAAGATCTTTAAACCACCAGAGAGCCTAACTAAGAGAGAAGAGAATATAAGTAGGTCCTCTTTTATCTCTGTCCCTCTCAGAGAACATTGACGTTACAGAAACACTCCTGAAGACAAGGTGACCTGCTGTGCGTTAGTGGAAAGGTCAGAGGTCGACTTTTAGACACCGTACAGAGAAGTGTATCTGCATGGTTTTGTTCCAGTCCAGTACTTACACGCCGGGTCAAGTCAATCAGGGCGTCGTTCATTTATAGGCACAATGATCTGTCTAAGGATGTCTCAACTAAGGGAGGACATTAGCAAACGATGCACCATGTAACCCAGGCAGGGAGAGATGGACACTGCAGTGCATTTTGAGCAGCACATCACACACACACACACACACACACACACACACACACACACACACACACACACACACACACACACACACACACACACACACACACACACACACACACACACACACACACACACACACACACACACACACACACACACACACACACACACGCCTGTCCCTTTCCTTATCTTCCCCTCACAGACTGTAGAACACAAAGTAGCAGAGGGCTCACTCAGTGTCTGACTGTGTTGGTGTGTGTGTGTGTGTGTGTGTGTGTGTGTGTGTGTGTGTGTGTGTGTGTGTGTGTGTGTGTGTGTGTGTGTGTGTGTGTGTGTGTGTGTGTGTGTGTGTGTGTGTGTGTGTGTGTGTGTGTGTGTGTGTGTGTGTGTGTGTGTGTGTGTGTGAGACTCAGACATGGTGTTATTTAGAGAGAGAGAGAGACAGAGACAGAGACAGAGACAGGCAGAGAGAGAGAGAGAGAGTTAGAGAGGGATAGTTAGTGAGAGAGAGAGAGAAAGAGAGAGAGATAGAGAGATAGAGAGAGAGAGAGAGAGATGGATGGAGAGAGAGAGAGAGAGAGAGAGAGAGAGAGAGAGAGAGAGAGAGAGAGAGAGAGAGAGAGAGAGAGAGAGAGAGAGAGAGAGAGAGAGAGAGAGAGAGAGAGAGAGAGAGAGAGAGAGAGAGAGACTGGCCATTTTATCTGAAGTATTGCCTCCTGATTGAAGGCTTTCCCTGTTGATGATCATTAAGTGGTGTTGGTTTGTGTGAAGTTACAGATTACTAGGTTCAGTGTGTGTGTAGTTACAGATTACTAGGTTCAGTGTGTGTGTAGTTACAGATTAGCAGGTTCAGTGTGTGTAGTTACATATTAGCAGGTTCAGTGTGTGTGTGTGTAGTTACATATTAGCAGGTTCAGTGTGTGTGTGTAGTTACAGATTAGCAGGTTAGTGTGTGTGTGTGTAGTTACAGATTACTAGGTTCAGTGTGTGTGTAGTTACATATTAGCAGGTTCAGTGTGTGTGTGTAGTTACAGATTACTAGGTTCAGTGTGTGTGTAGTTACATATTAGCAGGTTCAGTGTGTGTGTGTAGTTACAGATTACTAGGTTCAGTGTGTGTGTAGTTACATATTAGCAGGTTAGTGTGTGTGTGTGTGTGTAGTTACAGATTAGCAGGTTCAGTGTGTGTGTGTGTAGTTACAGATTACTAGGTTCAGTGTGTGTGTAGTTACATATTAGCAGGTTCAGTGTGTGTGTGTAGTTACAGATTACTAGGTTCAGTGTGTGTGTAGTTACATATTAGCAGGTTCAGTGTGTGTGTGTGTAGTTACAGATTACTAGGTTCAGTGTGTGTGTAGTTACATATTAGCAGGTTCAGTGTGTGTGTGTGTGTGTAGTTACAGATT
>NC_092091.1:81285198-81297698 GCF_045679555.1 Salvelinus alpinus | reverse complement strand
TTTATTTTTTTTATTTAACCTTTATTTAACCAGGTAGGCAAATTGAGAACACGTTCTCATTTACAATTGCGACCTGGCCAAGATAAAGCAAAGCAGTTCGACACATACAACAACACATAGTTACACATGGAGTAAAACAAACATATAGTCAATAATACAGTGAAAAAAAATAAATAAGTCTATATACAATGTGAGCAAGTGAGGTGAGATAAGGGAGGTGAAGGCAAACAAATATATGTATAAATAAATAAAAATATAAAAGGCCATGGAGGCGAAGTGAGTACAACACAGCAAGTAAAATAAAAACTAAAAAAAAAAAACAATGGAATGGTTGGTTTGCAGTGGAAGAAAGTGCAAAGTAGAGACAGAAATCAAATCAAATCAAATTTATTAGTCACATACACATGGTTAGCAGATGTTAATGCGAGTGTAGCGAAATGCTTGTGCTTCTAGTTCCGACAATGCAGTAATAACCAACAGTAAACTAACCTAACAATTCCACACTACTACCTTACACACACACACAAGTGTAAGGGATAAAGAATATGTACATAAAGATATATGGATGAGTGGTGGTACAGAACGGCATGGCAGATGCAGTAGATGGTATAGAGTACGGTATATACATATGAGATGAGTACTGTAGGGTATGTAAACATAAAGTGGCATAGTTTAAAGTGGCTAGTGGTACATGTATTGCATAAAGATGGCAAGATGCAGTAGATGATATAGAGTACAGTATATATACATATGAGATGGGTAATGTAGGGTATGTAAACATTGTATTAAGTGGCATTGCTTAAAGTGGCTAGTGGTACATTTTTACATAATTTCCATCAATTCCCATTTTTAAAGTGGCTGGAGTTGAGTCAGTATGTTGGCAGCGGCCGCTAAATGTTAGTGGTGGCTGTTTAACAGTCTGATGGCCTTGAGATAGAAGCTGTTTTTCAGTCTCTCGGTCCCTGCTTTGATGCACCTGTACTGACCTCGCCTTCTGGATGATAGCGGGGTGAACAGGCAGTGGCTTGGGTGGTTGTTGTCCTTGATGATCTTTATGGCCTTCCTGTGACATCGGGTGGTGTAGGTGTCCTGGAGGGCAGGTAGTTTGCCCCTGGTGATGCGTTCTGCAGACCTCACTACCCTCTGGAGAGCCTTACGGTTGTGGGCGGAGCAGTTGCCGTACCAGGCGGTGATACAGCCCGACAGGATGCTCTCGATTGTGCATCTGTAGAAGTTTGTGAGTGCTTTTGGTGACAAGCCGAATTTCTTCAGCCTCCTGAGGTTGAAGTATGGGGTGCAAAAAAATAATGGGGTGCAAAGGAGCAAAATAAATTAATAAATAAATACAGTAGGTAAAGAGGTAGTTGTTTGGGCTAAATTGTAGATGGGTTATGTACAGGTGCAGTAATCTATGAGCTGCTCTGACAGCTGGTGCTTAAAGCTAGTGAGGGAGATAGGTGTTTCCAGTTTCAGAGATTTTTGTAGTTCGTTCCAGTCATTGGCAGCAGAGAACTGGAAGGAGAGGCGTCCAAAGGAAGAATTGGTTTTGGGGGTGACTAGAGAGATATACCTGCTGGAGCGCGTGCTACAGGTAGGTGCTGCTATGGTGACCAGCGAGCTGAGATAAGGGGGGACTTTACCTAGCAGGGTCTTGTAGATGACCTGGAACCAGTGGGTTTGGCGACGAGTATGAAGTGAGGGCCAGCCAACGAGAGTGTACAGGTCGCAGTGGTGGGTAGTATATGGGGCTTTGGTGACAAAACGGATGGCACTGTGATAGACTGCATCCAATTTATTGAGTAGGGTTTTGGAGGCTATTTTGTAAATGACATCACCGAAGTCGAGGATTGGTAGGATGGTCAGTTTTACAAGGGTATGTTTGGCAGCATGAGTAAAGGATGCTTTGTTGCGGAATAGGAAGCCAATTCTAGATTTGACTTTGGATTGGAGATGTTTGATGTGAGTCTGGAAGGAGAGTTTACAGTCTAACCAGACACCTAGGTATTTGTAGGTGTTCACATATTCTAAGTCAGAGCCGTCCAAAGTAGTGATGTTGGACAGGCGGGCAGGAGCAGGCAGTGATCGGTTGAAGAGCATGCATTTGGTTTTACTTGTATTTAAGAGCAGTTGGAGGCCACGGAAGGAGAGTTGTATGGCATTGAAGCTCGCCTGGAGGGTTGTTAACACAGTGTCAAAAGAAGGGCCAGAAGTATACAGAATAGTGTCGTCTGCGTAGAGGTGGATCAGAGAATCACCAGCAGCAAGAGCGACATCATTGATGTAAACAGAGAAGAGAGTCGGTCCAAGAATTGAACCCTGTGGCACCCCCATAGAGACTGCCAGAGGCCCGGACAACAGACCCTCCGATTTGACACACTGAACTCGATCAGAGAAGTAGTTGGTGAACCAGGCGAGGCAATCATTAGAGAAACCAAGGCTGTCGAGTCTGCCAATGAGGATGTGGTGATTGACAGAGTCAAAGGCCTTGGCCAGGTCAATGAATACGGCTGCACAGTATTGTTTCCTATCGATGGCGGTTACGATATCGTTTATGACCTTGAGCGTGGCTGAGGTGCACCCATGACCAGCTCTGAAACCAGATTGCATTGCGGAGAAGGTGTGGTGGGATTCGAAATGGTCGGTAATCTGTTTGTTGACTTGGCTTTCGAAGACCTTAGAAAGGCAGGGTAGGATAGATATAGGTCTGTAGCAGTTAGGGTCAAGGGTGTCCCCCCCTTTGAAGAGGGGGATAACCGCAGCTGCTTTCCAATCTTTGGGGATCTCAGACGACACGAAAGAGAGGTTGAAGAGGCTAGTAATAGGGGTGGCAACAATTTCAGCAGATAGTTTTAGAAAGAAAGGGTCCAGATTATCTAGCCCGGCTGATTTGTAAGGGTCCAGATTTTGCAGCTCATTTAGAACATCAGCTGACTGTATTTGGGAGAAAGAGAAATGGGGAAGGCTTGGGCGAGTAGCAGAGGGGAGGGCAGTGCTGTTGTCCGGGGTAGGGGTAGCCAGGTGGAAAGCATGGCCAGCCGTAGAAAAATGCTTATTGAAATTCTCAATTATAGTGGATTTGTCGGTGGTGACAGTGTTTCCTATCTTCAGAGCGGTTGGAAGCTGGGAGGAGGTGTTCTTATTCTCCATTGACTTTACGGTGTCCCAGAACTTTTTTGAATTTGTGTTGCAGGAAGCAAATTTCTGCTTGAAAAAGCTAGCCTTGGCTGTTCTAACTGCCTGTGTATATTGGTTTCTGGCTTCCCTGAAAAGTTGCATATCACGGGGGCTGTTCGATGCTAATGCAGAACGCCATAGGATGTTTTTCTGTTGGTTAAGGGCAGTCAGGTCAGGAGAGAACCAAGGGCTATATCTGTTCCTGGTTCTAAATTTCTTGAATGGGGCATGCTTATTCAAGATGGTGAGGAAGGCATTTTAAAAAAATGACCAGGCATCCTCTACTGACGGGATGAGATCAATATCCTTCCAGGATACCCCAGCCAGGTCGATTAGAAAGGCCTGCTCGCTGAAGTGTTTCAGGGAGCGTTTGACAGTGATGAGTGGAGGTCGTTTGACCGCTGACCCATTACGGATGCAGGCAATGAGGCAGTGATCGCTGAGATCTTGGTTGAAAACAGCAGAGGTGTATTTGGAGGGCAAGTTTGTTAGGATGATATCTATGAGGGTACCCGTGTTTACGGAATTGGGGTGGTACCTGGTAGGTTCATTTATAATTTGTGTGAGATTGAGGGCATCAAGCTTAGATTGTAGGGTGGCTGGGGTGTTGAGCATGTTCAAATTTAGGTCGCCTAGCAGCACGAGCTCTGAAGATAGATGGGGGGCAATCAGTTCACATATAGTGTCCAGAGCACAGCTGGGGGCAGAGGGTGGTCTATAGCAGGCGGCAACGGTGAGAGACTTGTTTTTAGAGAGGTGGATTTTTAAAAGTAGAAGTTCAAATTGTTTGGGAACAGACCTGGATAGTATAACAGAACTCTGCAGGCAGTCTTTGCAGTAGATTGCAACACCGCCCCCTTTGGCCGTTCTATCTTGTCTGAAAATCTTGTAATTGGGGATGAAAATGTCTGAATTTTTGGTGGTCTTTCTAAGCCAGGATTCAGACACGGCTAAAACATCCGGGTTGGCAGAGTGTGCTAAAGCAGTGAACAAAACAAACTTAGGGAGGAGGCTTCTAATGTTAACATGCATGAAGCCAAGGCTATTACGGTTACAGAAGTCATCAAAAGAGAGCGCCTGGGGAATAGGAGTGGAGCCAGGTACTGCAGGGCCTGGATTCACCTCTACATCACCAGAGGAACAGAGGAGGAGTAGGATAAGGGTACGGCTAAAAGCTATGAGAATTGGTCGCCTAGAGCTACTAGAGCAGAGAGTAAAAGGAGGTTTCTGGGGGCGATAAAATAGTTTAAAGGAATAATGTACAGACAAAGGTATGGTAGGATGTGAATACAGTGGAGGTAAACCTAGGTATTGAGTGATGATGAGAGAGATATTGTCTCTAGAAACATCATTGAAACCAGGTGATGTCATCGCATATGTGGGTGGTGGAACTGAGAGGTTGGATATGGTATAGAGAGCAGGGCTAGAATCTCTACAGTGAAATAAGCCAATAAACACTAACCAGAACAGCAATGGACAAGGCATATTTACATTAAGGAGAGGCATGCTAATCGAGTGATCAATAAGGGTCCAGTGAGTAGAGGTTGGTTGGGGTCGTGGCGATCCAGACAGCTGGCCGGGTATATGGCTATCGGTAGCAGCATAGGATGGAGGTCTGTTTGTAGATACCTCGTGCGTTTCCGTCGGTAGGTTAGTGGGGTTCCGTGTAGTGGGGTTCCGTGTGGTAGAGGGGATCAATCCAAATTGGCAAAATAGATATAGTGACCCAAGGAAAAAATAAAATAAATAAATAATAATAATAATAATAGTTGTCCAATATACTTGTTCAAATAGCAGCCGATAAGACAGCTAACGATTAGCGGGCCTCAGATGAGCGTTCAGGTAACGTCGGGACGGAGGTGCCAGTTGGATAAATCCCTCGGGCAGATAACGTCGGCAGTCAGTCAGTCGTGAAGGCCCGGTGGGGTTCCGTATCTGCAGCAGCAACAAAAGAAACGGGTCCGGATGGTGATGGAACTCCTCAGCTGGCTAGCTCCAGAATGATTAGAGTTTGCTCCGGGGTCGACGTAAGCCAATAGTCACACGGTTTGCAGCTAGCTAGCTGCGAAATCAAGGTACAAGTGTCCAGAGCCTGCGGCTGGAATCCGGGGAAACTGAGAGAAAAAGAGTCCCGGAATGCTCCGGTCCGAGTCGCGTTGCACAAAAGTGCCGGTAGATTATCGAGCTAAAGGAATAGCTGATGACCACTAAACGTGGGCAGCTGAAACACCAACGCTAGCCAGCAAACCGGCTAATTTCGGGGCAGCTACAGATTAGCTTCTGGCTAGCTATCGGAGTAGCTTCTGGTTAGCTTTCAGGCTAGCTTCTGAATTAGCCCCTGGCTAGCTTCCACGATGGATTTTCAGATTGAGGTAAATAATACTTTTTGTAATTGGTGAAGCGGGTTGCAGGAAAGCTTTTGCAGGAAAGCTTTTGTAGTTGAGTTCTTGGATAATAAAATAGATAAAAGATATGCGAAGAAAGGTGTAAATATATATATACAGTGGGGAGAACAAGTATTTGATACACTGCCGATTTTGCAGGTTTTCCTACTTACAAAGCATGTAGAGGTCTGTAATTTTTATCATAGGTACACTTCAACTATGAGAGACGGAATCTAAAACAAAAATCCAGAAAATCACATTGTATGATTTTTAAATAATTAATTTGCATTTTATTGCATGACATAAGTATTTGATACATCAGAAAAGCAGAACTTAATATTTGGTACAGAAACCTTTGTTTGCAATTACAGAGATCATACGTTTCCTGTAGTTCTTGACTAGGTTTGCACACACTGCAGCAGGGATTTTGGCCCACTCCTCCCTAAAGATCTTCTCCAGATCCTTCAGGTTTCGGGGCTGTCGCTGGGCAATACGGACTTTCAGCTCCCTCCAAAGATTTTCTATTGGGTTCAGGTCTGGAGACTGGCTAGGCCACTCCAGGACCTTGAGATGCTTCTTACGGAGCCACTCCTTAGTTGCCATGGCTGTGTGCTTCGTGTCGTTGTCATGCTGGAAGACCCAGCCACGACCCATCTTCAATGCTCTTACTGAGGGAAGGAGGTTGTTGGCCAAGATCTCGCGATACATGGCCCCATCCATCCTCCCCTCAATACGGTGCAGTCGTCCTGTCCCCTTTGCAGAAAAGCATCCCCAAAGAATGATGTTTCCACCTCCATGCTTCACGGTTGGGATGGTGTTCTTGGGGTTGTACTCATACTTCTTCTTCCTCCAAACATGGCGAGTGGAGTTAGACCAAAAAGCTCTATTTTTGTCTCATCAGACCACATGACCTTCTCCCATTCCTCCTCTGGATCATCCAGATGGTCATTGGCAAACTTCAGACAGGCCTGGACATGCACTGGCTTAAGCAGGGGGACCTTGCGTGCGCTGCAGGATTTTAATCCATGACGGCGTAGTGTGTTACTAATGGTTTTCTTTGAGACTGTGGTCCCAGCTCTCTTCAGGTCATTGACCAGGTCCTGCCGTGTAGTTCTGGGCTGATCCCTCACCTTCCTCATGATCATTGATGCCCCACGAGGTGAAATCTTGCATGGAGCCCCAGACCGAGGGTGATTGACCGTCATCTTGAACTTCTTCCATTTTCTAATAATTGTGCCAACAGTTGTTTCCTTCTCACCAAGCTGCTTGCCTATTGTCCTGTAGCCCATCCCAGCCTTGTGCAGGTCTACAATTTTATCCCTGATGTCCTTACACAGCTCTCTGGTCTTGGCCATTGTGGAGAGGTTGGAATCTGTTTGATTGAGTGTGTGGACAGGTGTCTTTTATACAGGTAACGAGTTCAAACAGGTGCAGTTAATACAGGTAATGAGTGGAGAACAGGAGGGCTTCTTAAAGAAAAACTAACAGGTCTGTGAGAGCCGGAATTCTTACTGGTTGGTAGGTGATCAAATACTTATGTCATGCAATAAAATGCAAATTAATTATTTAAAAATCATACAATGTGATTTTCTGGATTTTTGTTTTAGATTCCGTCTCTCACAGTTGAAGTGTACCTATGATAAAAATTACAGACCTCTACATGCTTTGTAAGTAGGAAAACCTGCAAAATCGGCAGTGTATCAAATACTTGTTCTCCCCACTGTATACAGGACACGAACAATACGGAACAGAAAAAGACGTCTGAACTGCTAAGCCACCTTGGACACGAGCATGCCTAACGCACGTTCACGCAGATGAGCAGGGACCCTGGGCATCTTTCTTTTGGTGTTTTTCAGAGTCAGTAGAAAGGCCTCCTTCGTGTCCTAAGTTTTCATAACTGTGACCTTAATTACCTACTGTCTGTAAGCTGTTAGTGTCTTAACGACCGTTCCACAGGTGCATGTTAATTAATTTTTTATGGTTCATTGGCTGCATGCGGATGTATCTGAGTGTGTGTGTGGCTGCATGAACAAGCATGGGAAACCGTTTTTAAACCCTTTACAATGAAGATCTGTGAAGTTATTTGGATTTTTATGAATTATCTTTGAAAGACAGGATCCTGAAAAAGGGACGTTTCTTTTTATGCTGAGTTTATATGTACAGTATATATATATATATACTATTAGTAGTAGTATTAGAATATATATATATATATATATATATATATATATATATATATATATATATATATACCCCATATACAACTTTGGCCTTGCCGCCTAGCATAATCACAGTGTGTCATGTTTTGTCTTTGATCATGTCTTGTCCCTGTGCTTCCCTCTGCTGGTCTTATTAGGTTCTTTCTCTTTCTCTCTCTCTATCGTTCCGTTCATGCTCCCAGCTGTTTCTCATTCTCCCTACGACCTCATTTACTCTTTCACACCTGTCCCCTATTTTGCCCTCTGATTAGAGTCCCTATTTCTCCCTCTGTTTTCCGCTCCTGTCCTTGTCGGATTCTTGTTTGATGTTTGCAGTTCCTGTGTCTTGTTCCGCCCTGTCGTGTTCTTTTACCTTCTTCAGATGCTGCGTGTGAGCAGGTGTCTATGTCAGCTACGGCCTGTGCCTTCCTGAAGCGACCTGCAGTCTGTGGTCGCGTCTCCAGTCGTTCCTCTCTATTGACGAGAGGATTTCAGTTTCCTGTTTTGGATTTCCATTGATTTATATCCAGGAGTATCATTATTTGTTTTATACTGGAATAAAGACTCTGTTACTATTACGTCGCTTTTGGGTCCTCATTCATCTGCATAACAGAAGAATCCGACCAAGAATGGACCCAGCGACTACGGATTCTCTCAACACTGCCGTCGAGTTCCAGGGAGCTATGCTCGGCAGACACGAGCAGGAATTGTTTGCTGCTCGTCATGCCGTTGAGACCCTGGCCGCTCAGGTCTCCGATCTCTCTGGACAGTTTCAGAGTCTTCGTCTCGTGCCACCAGCTACTTCCTGGTCTTCCGAGTCTCCGGAACCTAGGGTTAATAACCCACCATGTTACTCTGGGCAGCCCACTGAGTGTCGCTCCTTTCTCACCCAGTGTGATATTGTGTTCTCTCTCCAGCCCAACACGTACTCAAGAGAGAGAGCTCGGATCGCTTACGTCATATCACTCCTTACTGGTCGGGCTCGGGAGTGGGGCACAGCTATCTGGGAGGCAAGGGCTGAGTGTTCTAACGATTATCAGAACTTTAAAGAGGAGATGATACGGGTTTTTGATCGTTCAGTTTTTGGGAAGGAGGCTTCCAGGGCCCTGGCTTCCCTATGTCAAGGTGATCGATCCATAACGGATTACTCTATAGAGTTTCGCACTCTTGCTGCCTCCAGTGACTGGAACGAGCCGGCGTTGCTCGCTCGTTTTCTGGAGGGACTTCACGCTGAGGTTAAGGATGAGATTCTCTCCCGGGAGGTTCCTTCCAGCGTGGACTCTTTGATTGCACTCGCCATCCGCATAGAACGACGGATAGATCTTCGTCATCGAGCTCGTGGAAGAGAGCTCGCGTTAACGGTGCTTCCCCTCTCCGCATCTCAACCATCTCCTCCCACCGGCTCAGAGACTGAGCCCATGCAGCTGGGAGGTATTCGCATCTCGACTAAGGAGAGGGAACGGAGAATCACCAACCGCCTTTGCCTCTATTGCGGTTCTGCTGGACATTTTGTCATGTCATGTCCAGTAAAAGCCAGAGCTCATCAGTAAGCGGAGGGCTACTGGTGAGCGCTACTACTCAGGTCTCTCCATCAAGATCCTGTACTACCTTGTCGGTCCATCTACGCTGGACCGGTTCGGCTGCTTCCTGCAGTGCCTTGATAGACTCAGGGGCTGAGGGTTGTTTTATGGACGAAGCATGGGCTCGGAAACATGACATTCCTCTCAGACAGTTAGGGAAGCCCACGCCCATGTTCGCCTTAGATGGTAGTCCTCTCCCCAGTATCAGATGTGAGACACTACCTTTAACCCTCACAGTATCTGGTAACCACAGTGAGACCATTTCCTTTTTGATTTTTCGTTCACCTTTTACACCTGTTGTTTTGGGTCATCCCTGGCTAGTATGTCATAATCCTTCTATTAATTGGTCTAGTAATTCTATTCTATCCTGGAACGTTTCTTGTCATGTGAAGTGTTTAATGTCTGCTATCCCTCCTGTGTCTTCTGTCCCCTCTACTCAGGAGGAACCTGGTGATTTGACAGGAGTGCCGGAGGAATATCATGATCTGCGCACGGTCTTCAGTCGGTCCAGAGCCAGCTCCCTTCCTCCTCACCGGTCGTATGATTGTTGTATTGATCTCCTTCCGGGGACCACTCCCCCTCGGGGTAGACTATACTCTCTGTCGGCTCCCGAACGTAAGGCTCTCGAGGATTATCTGTCTGTTTCTCTCGACGCCGGTACCGTGGTGCCTTCTTCCTCTCCCGCCGGAGCGGGATTTTTCTTTGTTAAGAAGAAGGACGGTACTCTGCGCCCCTGCGTGGATTATCGAGGGCTGAATGACATAACGGTTAAGAATCGTTATCCGCTTCCCCTTATGTCGTCAGCCTTCGAGATTTTGCAGGGAGCCAGGTGCTTTACTAAGTTGGACCTTCGTAACGCTTACCATCTCGTACGCATCAGAGAGGGGGACGAGTGGAAAACGGCGTTTAACACTCCGTTAGGGCATTTTGAATACCGGGTTCTGCCGTTCGGTCTCGCTAATGCTCCAGCTGTCTTTCAGGCATTAGTTAATGATGTACTGAGAGACATGCTGAACATTTTTGTCTTCGTTTACCTTGACGATATCCTGATTTTTTCACCGTCACTCGAGATTCATGTTCAGCACGTTCGACGTGTACTCCAGCGCCTTTTAGAGAATTGTCTCTACGTGAAGGCTGAGAAGTGCGCCTTTCATGTCTCCTCTGTCACTTTTCTCGGTTCTGTTATTTCCGCTGAAGGCATTCAGATGGATCCCGCTAAGGTCCAGGCTGTCAGCGATTGGCCCGTCCCTAAGTCACGTGTCGAGTTGCAGCGTTTTCTCGGTTTCGCTAATTTCTATCGGCGTTTCATTCGTAATTTCGGTCAAGTGGCTGCCCCTCTCACCGCTCTGACTTCTGTCAAGACTTGCTTTAAGTGGTCCGGTTCCGCCCAGGGAGCTTTTGATATCCTCAAGAAGCGTTTTACATCCGCTCCTATCCTTGTTACTCCTGACGTCACTAAACAATTCATTGTCGAGGTTGACGCTTCAGAGGTGGGCGTGGGAGCCATTCTGTCTCAGCGCTTCCAGTCTGACGATAAGGTCCATCCTTGCGCTTACTTTTCTCATCGCCTGTCGCCATCGGAACGCAACTATGATGTGGGTAACCGCGAACTGCTCGCCATCCGCTTAGCCATAGGCGAATGGCGACAGTGGTTGGAGGGGGCGACCGTCCCTTTTGTCGTTTGGACTGACCATAAGAACCTTGAGTACATCCGTTCGGCCAAACGACTTAATGCACGTCAAGCTCGTTGGGCGTTGTTTTTCGCTCGTTTCGAGTTCGTGATTTCCTATCGTCCGGGAAATAAGAACACCAAGCCTGATGCCTTATCCCGTCTCTTTAGTTCTTCTGTGGCTTCTACCGACCCCGAGGGGATTCTCCCTGAAGGGCGTGTTGTCGGGTTGACTGTCTGGGGAATTGAGAGACAGGTAAAGCAAGCACTCACTCACACTGCGTCGCCGCGCGCTTGTCCTAGTAACCTTCTGTTCGTTCCTGTCTCTACTCGTCTGGCTGTTCTTCAGTGGGCTCACTCTGCCAAGTTAGCTGGCCACCCCGGCGTTCGGGGTACGCTTGCTTCTATTCGCCAGCGGTTTTGGTGGCCTACTCAGGAGCGGGACACGCGTCGTTTCGTGGCTGCTTGTTCGGACTGCGCGCAGACTAAGTCAGGTAACTCTCCTCCTGCCGGTCGTCTCAGACCGCTTCCCATTCCTTCTCGACCATGGTCTCACATCGCCTTAGACTTTATTACCGGTCTGCCTTCGTCTGCGGGGAAGACTGTGATTCTTACGGTTATCGATAGGTTCTCTAAGGCGGCACATTTCATTCCCCTCGCTAAGCTTCCTTCCGCTAAGGAGACGGCACAAATCATCATTGAGAATGTGTTCAGAATTCATGGCCTCCCGTTAGACGCCGTTTCAGACAGAGGTCCGCAATTCACGTCACAGTTTTGGAGGGAGTTCTGTCGTTTGATTGGTGCTTCCGTCAGTCTCTCTTCCGGGTTTCATCCCCAGTCTAACGGTCAAGCAGAAAGGGCCAATCAGTCGATTGGTCGCATTTTACGCAGCCTTTCGTTTCGAAACCCTGCGTCTTGGGCAGAACAGCTCCCCTGGGCTGAGTACGCTCACAACTCGCTTCCTTCGTCTGCTACCGGGCTGTCCCCGTTTCAGAGTAGTCTTGGCTACCAGCCTCCTCTGTTTTCGTCCCAGCTCGCCGAGTCCAGCGTTCCCTCCGCTCAGGCTTTTGTCCAACGTTGTGAGCGCACCTGGAGGAGGGTCAGGTCTGCACTTTGCCGTTACAGGGCGCAGACTGTGAGAGCCGCCAATAAGCGTAGGATTAAGAGTCCTAGGTATTGTCGCGGTCAGAGAGTGTGGCTTTCCACTCGTAACCTTCCCCTTACGACAGCTTCTCGCAAGTTGACTCCGCGGTTCATTGGTCCGTTCCGTGTCTCTCAGGTCGTCAATCCTGTCGCTGTGCGACTGCTTCTTCCGCAACATCTTCGTCGCGTCCACCCTGTCTTCCATGTCTCCTGTGTCAAGCCTTTTCTTCGCGCCCCCGTTCGTCTTCCCTCCCCCCCCCCCGTCCTTGTCGAGGGCGCTCCTATTTACAAGGTACGGAAGATCATGGACATGCGTTCTCGGGGACGTGGTCACCAGTACTTAGTGGATTGG
>NC_092091.1:81252698-81280198 GCF_045679555.1 Salvelinus alpinus | reverse complement strand
CCACATGCTTCTCGTGTCTGAGCTGTTGAATTGCGACTCTACTTTGTCTCTACACTGACGCTTACCTTGTTTGATTGCCTTGCGGAGGGAATAGCTACACTGCTTGTATTCGGTCATGTTTCCAGTCCCCTTGCCCTGGTTAAAAGCAATGGTTCGCGCTTTCAGTTTTGCGTGAATGCTGCCATCAATCCACGGTTTCTGGTTGTTGAATGTTTAAATAGTCGCTGTGGGTACAATATCACCCATGAACTTGCTAATAAACTCGCTCACCGAATCAGCGTATGCATCAATGTTATTGTCCGACGCTATGCGGAACATATCCCAGTCCACGTGATCGAAGCAATCTTGAAGTGTGGAATCCGATTGGTCGGACCAGCGTTGAACAGACCTGAGCACAGGCGCTTCCTGTTTTAGTTTCTGTCTATATGCTGGGAGCAACAAAATGGAGTCGTGGTCAGATTTCCCGAAAGGAGGGAGGGGCTTTATATGCGTCGCGGAAGTTGGAATAACAATGATCCAGCCGGGTCGTGCATTCGATATGCTGATAACATTTAGGGAGTCTTGTTTTCAGAATAGCCTTGTTAAAATCCCCAGCTACAATAAATGCAGCCTCAGGATATGTGGTTTCCAGTTTACATAGAGTCCAATGAAGTTCTTTCAGGGCCGTCGATGTGTCTGCCTGGGGGGGAATATACACAACTGTGATTATGATCGAAGAGAATTCTCTTGGTAGATAATGCGGTCGGCATTTGATTGTAAGGAATTCTATGTTGTATAATGAAGATAGTGTAATATATATGTTGTATAATGAAGATAATGTAATAAATGTTGTATAATGAAGATAGTGTAATATATGTGTTTTATAATGAAGTGGCCTGGCAGCATTAGTGATGCCTCTCTGTAGGTGTGACACACAGTCGTCTCCTACTTTACTATGGATGAGTTGTCTGGGGTGATGCATGCAGCGTCAAGAAACAGACATGTCAGCATTGTCACCGGGCTCTCCAAACATACACACACACACAGACTGTACGCATATGCATTACTGCACACACACACACACACACACACACACACACACACACACACACACACACACACACACACACACACACACACACACACACACACACCCACACACACACACCCACACACACACACACACACACACACACACACACACACACACACACACACACACACACACACACACACACACACACACTTCATGAACGCAGCCTCCACAACCTTTTGCTAATTCACCCATCACCTCATTATCCTCCTGTTAATTCACCCACCACTTCATTATCTTCCTGTTAATTCACCCACCACTTCATTATCTTCTTGTTAATTCGCCCACCACATCATTATCTTCATGTTAATTCACCCACCATCTCATTATCCTCCTGTTAATTCACCCACCACCTCATTATCCTCCTGTTAATTCACCAACCACCTCATTATCCTCCTGTTAATTCACCATCCACCTCATTATCTTCCTGTTAATTCACCCACCACTTCATTATCTTCCTGTTAATTCACCCACCACTTCATTATCTTCCTGTTAATTCACCCATCACTTCATTATCTTCCTGTTAATTCACCCACCACTTCATTATCTTCCTGTTAATTCACCCACATCACCATCCTCTTCCTGTTAATAAACTCACATCACCATCCTCTTCCTGTTAATAAACTCACATCACCATCCTCTTCCTGTTAATAAACTCACATCACCATCCACTTCCTGTTAATAAACTCACATCACCATCCTTTTCCTGTTAATTCACCCACATCACCATCCTCTTCCTGTTAATACACCCACCACTTAATTCTCTTCCTGCCCATGCACCCACCAACTTAACGTCTGGTCTGAGGTTCTGTCCTCTTGTTGTGCCACCCCAAATGCACCCTATTCCCTATATAGTACACTACTTTGGTGCACTATAAAAGGAATAGGGTGTCATTTGGGAGTCAGGTGTTGGTCACATTAATATTTCTGTCCTGATAGGGTATAGGGTGTGTGACAATCACACTGTTTCCGTGTGTTATAGAAATACAAGCCCATATCTCATATCTTATTTGGATTTAAAATAAACACCTGCTGCTGGACCGTCTATATCTGCTAATATAAATCAGGAGAGAGAGAGAGAGAGAGAGAGAGGGAGAGAGAGAAAGAGAGAGACAGGGGGAGAGAGAGAGAGAGAGAGAGAGAGAGAGAGAGAGAGAGAGAGAGAGAGAGAGAGAGAGAGAGAGAGAGAGAGAGAGAGAGAGAGAGAGAGGGAGAGGTGAAGAGAGAGAGAGGACATACCTGGAGTGGGTGGGATAGAGAGGGAGAGATGGAGAGAGAGAGAGAGGGAGAGACAGAGAGGGAGAGAGAGAGATGACAGAGCTGGAGTGGGTGGGATAGAGAGGGAGAGATGGAGAGAGAGAGAGAGGGAGAGACAGAGAGGGAGAGAGAGAGGACAGAGCTGGAGTGGGTGGGATAGAGAGGGAGAGATGGAGAGAGAGAGAGAGAGAGAGAGGGAGAGACAGAGAGGGAGAGAGAGAGGACAGACCTGGAGTGGGTGGGATAGAGAGGGAGAGATGGAGAGAGAGAGATAGAGATAGGTAGACAGGGAGAAAGATGTAGGTGAAGGGGGGGCGGCAGAGAGGGAGAAATAGATGGAGAGAGAGAGAGCGAGAGAGAGGGAGGGACACAGAGAGAAAAGGAGAAAGAGAGAGAGAGAAGGGGGGAGAGAGAGAAGTGAAGAGTGTGAGGGAAGAAAGAGGAAAAGGATAGCGAGATCCCCCACACCTCTGTTTCTGCTGATATAGGTCTGTCATAGAGGGGAGAGGTAGAGGAGACATTAGGTCTGTCATAGAGGGGAGAGGTAGAGGAGGGGTTAGGTCTGTCATAGAGGGGAGAGGTAGAGGAGGGGTTAGGTCTGTCATAGAGGGGAGAGGTAGTAGAGACATTAGGTCTGTCATAGAGGGGAGAGGTAGTAGAGACGTTAGGTCTGTCATAGAGGGGAGAGGTAGATGAGACATTAGGTCTGTCATAGAGGGGAGAGGTAGAGGAGACATTAGGTCTGTCATAGAGGGGAGAGGTAGAGGAGGGGTTAGGTCTGTCATAGAGGGGAGAGGTAGAGGAGGGGTTAGGTCTGTCATAGAGGGGAGAGGTAGATGAGACATTAGGTCTGTCATAGAGGGGAGAGGTAGTAGAGACATTAGGTCTGTCATAGAGGGGAGAGGTAGAGGAGAGGTTAGGTCTGTTATAGAGGGAGAGGTAGAGGAGGGGTTAGGTCTGTCATAGAGGGGAGAGGTAGTAGAGACATTAGGTCTGTCATAGAGGGGAGAGGTAGAGGAGGGGTTAGGTCTGTCATAGAGGGGAGAGGTAGAGGAGGCGTTAGGTCTGTCATAGAGGGGAGAGGTAGAGGAGGGGTTAGATCTGTCATAGAGGGGAGAGGTAGAGGAGGGGTTAGGTCTGTCATAGAGGGGAGAGGTAGATGAGACATTAGGTCTGTCATAGAGGGGAGAGGTAGTAGAGACATTAGGTCTGTCATAGAGGGGAGAGGTAGAGGAGAGGTTAGGTCTGTTATAGAGGGAGAGGTAGAGGAGGGGTTAGGTCTGTCATAGAGGGGAGAGGTAGTAGAGACATTAGGTCTGTCATAGAGGGGAGAGGTAGAGGAGGTGTTAGGTCTGTTATAGAGGGGAGAGGTAGATGAGACTATAATGCAAGAGGTAGAGAGAATCAAGTGACAAAAATGGAAGGGTACTGAAGAGGATGAGGTATAGAGAGTGAATGCCGAGAGGTAGAGGAGGTGGAGGGAGAAGTAGTGAAGGATGAAAAGAGAGCTGGTTAAGTAAGAGGGAGAGAGTGAGAGAGAGAGAGAGAGCGAGAGAGCGAGAGAGCGAGAGAGAGAGAGAGAGAGAGAGAGAGAGAGAGAGAGAGAGAGAGAGAGAGAGAGAGAGAGAGAGAGAGAGAGAGAGAGAGAGAGAGAGAGAGAGAGAGAGAGAGAATTGAGAGGGTGGTGTGAGGAAAGAGAAAGCGATGACAGAGAGGTGTTGAGGGATGACACGAAAGGGGGTGAAGAGGAGGAAGGGAGGGAGAGAGGGAAATGGGGATAGAATGAGGGAGGGAGAGGAGAGGAGAGGAGAGGAGAGGAGAGGAGAGGAGAGGAGAGGAGAGGAGAGGAGAGGAGAGGAGAGGAGAGGAGAGGAGAGGAGAGAGAGAGAGGAGAGGAGAGTGACGAGGGTGGATGGAGTGACGAGGGAGGAGAGAGGGAGGAGAAGTGGTGGTGAGGGATGAAGGGATAGGTGGTAAAGAGAGAGGGGGAGAGAGGGGGAGGTAGTGTAGTGATTGATGGGGTGTAGACAGGCCCTGCCATTCTCTAGAGCCCTCCACAGTGCTGGAGAAATGTTAGACACACTGCTGCAGACTAGAGGGTGTAAGTGTGTGCGTCTGTGTGTGTGAGAGAGAGAGTTTAGGAGGGTTTCCATTCTTTCAGAGTGGTTGTCGGAACTTCTATGAACTGGTGTGTGCATGTGTGGTATTCTCCAGGTAACACTGTGATGGACAGTTAGTGTTTCTCTGTCTGTAAGACAGGGGCTGTGTGTCTCTCTGTCTGTAAGACAGGGGCTGTGTGTTTCTCTGTCTGTAAAACAGGGGCTGTGTGTCTCTCTGTCTGTAAGACAGGGGCTGTGTGTCTCTCTGTCTGTAAGACACGGGCTGTGTGTCTCTCTGTCTGTAAGACAGGGGCTGTGTGTCTCTCTGTCTGTAAGACAGGGGCTGTGTGTCTCTCTGTCTGTAAGACAGGGGCTGTGTGTTTCTCTGTCTGTAAGACAGGGGCTGTGTGTCTCTCTGTCTTTAAGACATGGGCTGTGTGTCTCTCTGTCTGTAAGACACGGCTGTGTGTCTCTCTGTCTGTAAGACAGGGGCTGTGTGTCTCTCTGTCTGTAAGACAGGGGCTGTGTGTCTCTCTGTCTGTAAGACAGGGGCTGTGTGTTTCTCTGTCTGTAAGACAGGGGCTGTGTGTCTCTCTGTCTGTAAGACAGGGGCTGTGTGTTTCTCTGTCTGTAAGACAGGGGCTGTGTGTCTCTGTCTGTAAGACAGGGGCTGTGTGTCTCTCTGTCTGTAAGACAGGGGCTGTGTGTTTCTCTGTCTGTAAGACAGGGGCTGTGTGTCTCTCTGTCTGTAAGACATGGGCTGTGTGTCTCTCTGTCTGTAAGACAAGGCTGTGTGTTTCTCTGTCTGTAAGACAAGGCTGTGTGTTTCTCTGTCTGTAAGACAGGGGCTGTGTGTTTCTCTGTCTGTAAGACAGGGGCTGTGTGTCTCTCTGTCTGTAAGACAGGGGCTGTGTGTCTCTCTGTCTGTAAGACAGGGGCTGTGTGTTTCTCTGTCTGTAAGACAGGGGCTGTGTGTCTCTCTGTCTGTAAGACAGGGGCTGTGTGTCTCTCTGTCTGTAAGACAGGGGCTGTGTGTTTCTCTGTCTGTAAGACAGGGGCTGTGTGTCTCTCTGTCTGTAAGACATGGGCTGTGTGTCTCTCTGTCTGTAAGACAAGGCTGTGTGTTTCTCTGTCTGTAAGACAAGGCTGTGTGTCTCTCTGTCTGTAAGACAGGGGCTGTGTGTCTCTCTGTCTGTAAGACAGGGGCTGTGTGTCTCTCTGTCTGTAAGACAGGGGCTGTGTGTCTCTCTGTCTGTAAAACAGGGGCTGTGTGTCTCTCTTTCTGTAAGACAGGGGCTGTGTGTCTCTCTGTCTGTAAGACAGGGGCTGTGTGTCTCTCTGTCTGTAAGACAGGGGCTGTGTGTCTCTCTGTCTGTAAGACAGGGGCTGTGTGTCTCTCTGTCTGTAAGACACGGCTGTGTGTTTCTCTGTCTGTAAAACAGGGGCTGTGTGTCTCCCTGTCTGTAAAACAGGGGCTGTGTGTCTCTCTGTCTGTAAGACAGGGGCTGTGTGTCTCTCTGTCTGTAAGACACGGCTGTGTGTTTCTCTGTCTGTAAAACAGGGGCTGTGTGTCTCCCTGTCTGTAAAACAGGGGCTGTGTGTCTCTCTGTCTGTAAGACACGGCTGTGTGTCTCTCTGTCTGTAAGACACGGCTGTGTGTCTCTCTCTCTCTCTGTAAGACAGGGGCTGTGTGTTTCTCTGTCTGTATGACAGGGGCTGTGTGTTTCTCTGTCTGTAAGACAGGGGCTGTGTGTCTCTCTGTCTGTAAGACACGGCTGTGTGTCTCTCTGTCTGTGAGACAGGGGCTGTGTGTTTCTCTCTCTGCATGACATAGGATGTTTCCCAAATGGCACCCTATTCCCTATTTAGTGCACTTCTTCTGTTCTTATGTCAACATAGGGTTTGTTAAGTCTACCTTATGCAGTGTGCGGCTGCTTAAATTCAGTTGTACTTCTTTATTTGTCATTGTACATGTCAACACGATGCAGCACAGAGGGGATTCTACTAGGTGGAGATACTACTATATACTATATACGATGCAGAGGGGATTCTACTAGGTGGAGATACTACTATATACTATATACGATGCAGAGGGGATTCTACTAGGTGGAGATACTACTATATACTATATACGATGCAGAGGGGATTCTACTAGGTGGAGATACTACTATATACTATATACGATGCAGAGGGGATTCTACTACGTGGAGATACTACTATATACTATATACGATGCAGAGGGGATTCTACTAGGTGGAGATACTACTATTTACTATATACGATGCAGAGGGGATTCTACTAGGTGGAGATACTACTATTTACTATATACGATGCAGAGGGGATTCTACTAGGTGGAGATACTACTATATACTATATACGATGCAGAGGGGATTCTACTAGGTGGAGATACTACTATATACTATATACGATGCAGAGGGGATTCTACTAGGTGGAGATACTACTATATACTATATATGATGCAGAGGGGATTCTACTAGGTGGAGATACTACTATATACTATATACGATGCAGAGGGGATTCTACTAGGTGGAGATACTACTATATACTATATGTTTTGTCTCTCGCTAGATACACACAAGAAAATGCACACCCACCCACACACACATACACACCCACCTATACACACACACACACACACACACACACACACACACACACACACACACACACACACACACACACACACACACACACACACACACACACACACACACACACACACACACACACACACACTCACACTCACACTCACACACACATACACAGGGTGAGTGCTCTCGCTATCCTTTCCCCCGTCTCCCTCATCTTTCACTAAACTTTACAAATTTAATACTGTCTATTGCTCAAATAATATGGATGATTTTCATCCCCCTCCCATAGCTACACGGAGGAGAGAATATTAAAGAGAGAAAACCTTACATACATTTCTTTTACATATGTGATCGGGACCTCAGTGTATCAAAGAAAACCTAGTGGTATAAATACTGGAAAAGCCCAACGTGATTAACATGAGATGAAATACAACCAAGTGTTTCTGTTTGAAGTCAAAGCTTTTGCTTCAGATAGCCGCTACTCGCTCATCGCTGAAGAAACGTCTAATGGGAATTTGAAAAGCGTTTGTATTTTGATCAAAATGAAGGTCGTTAATGTGCAACGGCAGGGAATTAAATCAAGAGAGACAAAAAGAGAGGGACAGATAGAGAGATAAAGAGAGAAAAAAGTGAATGAGAGAGAGCGAATGAAAGGAAGAGAGAGGTGGATAGAGAGAGAAAGAGGAAAGAGAGAGAGAGAGAGAGAGGTGCTAAATGTGTTTTCAGGGCCCACCCGCCGAGGCATCATTCTGCTTGTAATTTCGAATGACCCTTTCAGAACCACAAGATAGTTTTCTCTGTCTGTCTGTCTGTCTGTCTGTCTGTCTGTCTGTCTGTCTGTCTGTCTGTCTGTCTGTCTGTCTGTCTGTCTGTCTGTCTGTCTGTCTGTCTGTCTGTCTGTCTGTCTGTCTGTCTGTCTGTCTGTCTGTCTGTCTGCCTGCCTGCCTGCCTGCCTGCCTGCCTGCCTGCCTGCCTGCCTGCCTCTGCCTCTGCCTCTGCCTCTGCCTCTGCCTCTGCCTCTGCCTCTGCCTCTGCCTCTGTCTCTGTGTGTTATCCTTGCTGTCCATCCATGTGAATAGACCCCAGTCATCTTTAAAATCATCACCTTGTATTTCCAATGTCATATTATTCATAATAATTGTATGGATAACAAGTTGGAGTTGTATTGTTGGCGTTCATGGCAGCCTTTGATGTGATTGATCATCATTTTAATTTAATGTTTTATAATTCACTTGGTTTGGCTTTACATCAGCTGCCATCACATGGTTCCTTATCCAATAGAACCCAGAGAGAGTTCTTCAGTGGAAGCTTCTCTGACACCAGATATGTACAGTGTGGTGAGCCTCAGAACACCGGCCATGGACCATTACTCTTCCCTATTTAATAGTATGTATTATGTTGCCACTGGTCTTACAGGAACCTAGAATGACTATGTATTCAGATGATTCCACACTCTACATGTCAGCCCCCAAAGCCAGTGAGCTCACTGACCTTCTAAATAAGGAGTTACAGTCAGTATCAGAATGGCTGATTACATAATAAACAGGTCTTAAAACCTCTCTAGGGTACGTGGGACGGGAGAGTCTCCCCTCGTCAACAGCCAGTGAAACTGCAGGGCGCCAAATTCAAAACAACAGAAATCCAATAATTAAAATTCCTCAAACATACATGCATTTTACACCATTTTAAAGATACACTTGTTGTAAATCCAGCCATAGTGTCAGATTTCAAAAAGGCTTTACGACGAAAGCAAACCAAACGATTATGTTAGGTCAGAGCCAAGTCACAGAAAAACACAGCCATTTTTCCAGCCAAAGAGAGGAGTCATTGTCATTTATGAACATTTTGAACATCTTTGCTCTCTCTAATTCTCTCCTTCTCTCTTTCTTTCTCTCTCTCGGAGGAACTGAGCCCTAGGACCATACGTCAGGACTACCGGCATGATGACTCCATGCTGTCCCCAGTCCACCTGGCCTTGCTGCTGTCCCAGTTTCAACTGTTCTGCCTGCGGTTATGGAACCCCTACCTGTCCCAGACCTGCTGTTTTCAACTCTTAATTATCGGCTATGAAAAGCCAACTGACATTTATTCCTGATTATTATTTGACCATGCTTGTCATTTATGAACATTTTGAACATCTTGGCCATGTTCTGTTATAATCTCCACCCGGCACAGCCAGAAGAGGACTGGCCACCCCTCATAGCCTGGTTCCTCTCTAGGTTTCTTCCTAGGTTTTGGCCTTTCTAGGGAGTTTTTCCTAGCCACCGTGCTTCTACACCTGCATTGCTTGCTGTTTGGGGTTTTAGGCTGGGTTTCTGTACAGCACTTCGAGATATTAGCTGATGTACGAAGGGCTATATAAAATAAACTTGATTGATTGAGTCACAAAAAGCAGAGATATAGATAAAATGAATCACTAACCTTTGATGATCTTCATCAGATGACACTCATAGGACTTCATGTTACACAATACATGTATGTTTTGTTTGGTAAAGTTCATATTTATATCCAAAAATCTGAGTTTACATTGGCGCGTTATGTTCAGTAGTTCCAAAACATCCGGTGATTTTGCAGAGAGCCACATCAATTTACAGAAATAGTGACCATAAATGTTGATGAAAATACAAGTGTTATATATGGAATTTTAGATCCACTTCTCCTTAACTTCTCTAGGATAGGGGGCAGCATTTTCACTTTTGGATAAATAGCGTGCCCAATTTCAACTTCCTTCTACTCATCCCCAGAATATAAGATATGCATATTATTAGTAGATTTGGATAGAAAACACTCTGAAGTTTCTAAAACTGTTTGAATCATGTCTGTGAGTATAACAGAACTTATGTAGCAGGCAGAACCCCGAGGACTAACCATTCTGCAATTTGTTTTTGAGGTCACCGTCTGTTCAATGAGATTTCATTGGAATACTAGATTTCTAATCAACCTGTTTGCAGTTCCTACCGCTTCCACTGGATGTCACCAGTCTTTGGAAATGGGTTGAGGTTATTCCTTTGTGCAATGAAGAAGAACGGCAATCTGGAATCAGTGTAACGTTATGTGTACTGTTTGAGAGTTGCGCAAGACTAGAAAAGTATTGTTAGTTTGTTGTCATCCTGTATTGAAAACAGATAGACCCGTCTTCAATTTGATCGATTATTAACGTTTACAAATATCTTAAGTTGTATTACAAAAGTAGTTTGAAATGTTTTGGCAAAGTTTAGAGGTCATTTTTGAGATATTTGGTAGTGACGTTGCGCAAATTGGAAGCTGTTTTTTTCTGGATCAAACGCGCCAAATAAATTGACAATTTGTGATGTTTATGGGACATATTGGAGTGCCAACAAAAGAAATTCGTCAAAGGTAAGGCATGATTTATATTTTATTTCTACGTTTTGTGTTGCGCCTGCAGGGTTGAAATATGCTACACTGTCTTTGTTTACTGTTGTGCTATCATCAGATAATAGCATCTTATGCTTTCGCCGAAAAGCCTTTATGAAATCTGACGTGTTGGCTGGATTCACAACGAGTGTAGCTTTAATTTGGTATCTTTTATGTGTGATTTAATGAAAGTTTTATTTTATATAATTTTTTTTGAATTTGGCGCTCTACATTTACCCTGGCTATTGGCAAAGTGGGACGCAAGCGTGTTCAGTACACAATCTAAACTCACGACGCGCGTTCAAGTCCAGCGGAAAGTACGGACGAAAAGTCTAAAAAGTTCCGTTACAGTCCGTAGAAACATGTCAAACGATGTATAGAATCAATCTTTAGGATGTTTTTAACATAAATCATCAATAATGTTCCAACCGGAGAATTCCTTTGTCTTCAGAAATGCGATGGAACGCAGCTAACTTTCACATGAACGCGCATGGTCAGTGCATGGTCAGCTCGTGGCACTCTGGGAGACCTTACTCAATCATTTCTCATTCGCCCCCACTTCACAGTAGAAGCATCAAAAAAGATTCTAAAGACTGTTGACATCTAGTGGAAGCCTTAGGAAGTGCAACATGACCCAATTTCCACTGTATCTTGGATAAGCAAAGAGTTGAAAACCTACAAACCTCAGATTTCCCACTTCCTGGTTGGATTTTTTCTCAGGTTTTTGCCTGCCATATTAGTTCTGTTATACTCACAGACATCATTCAAACAGTTTTAGAAACTGTAGAGTGTTTTCTATCCAAATCTACTAATAATATGCATATATTAGCAACTGGGCCTGAGTAGCAGGCAGTTTACTCTGGGCACGCTTTTCATCCGGACGTGAAAATACTGCCCCCTACCCCAAAGAAGTTTTAAACACATCTACAACTAAAATCATTGTATTTGGTTCAAAACATTGTCTATGAGCTGAACCTAAACAGGAGTTAGAACGGGGGTCACTCAGCAAGTTGAGGAAGATAAACTACTAGGTAGAACATTGGATGGTCAATTCTCATGGTCAAGTCATATTGATGAAGTTGTTGTGAAACGGGGAGAGGTACGTCTGTTATAACAAATATATTCTGAGTTGTTGACACAGAAATCAACTGTACTAGTTGTTCAGTCTCTGGTCTTGTCCATTCTTGATTACTGTCTGGTAATATGGTCAAGTGCAGCCAAGAAAGACCGAGCAAAGCTGCAACTGACTCAAAACAGAGCAGCACACCTTGCCCTTAACTACACACAGAACATGCAGGCCAGTATTTCCTGGTTGAGGGTTGGCGAGAGATGAACTGCTTCTCTTCTAGTATTTATGAGAAATATTACAGTGATAAAAATTACAGATTATCTGCAAATTCAGGTAACATTCAGCTCAGACACCCATACATACACCACAAGACATGCCACCGGGGGTCTCTTCAGACACCCATACATACACCACAAGACATGCCACCGGGGGTCTCTTCAGACACCCATACATACACCACAAGACATGCCACCGGGGGTCTCTTCAGACACCCATACATACACCACAAGACATGCCACCGGGGGTCTCTTCAGACACCCATACATACACCACAAGACATGCCACCGGGGGTCTCTTCAGACACCCATACATACACCACAAGACATGCCACCGGGGGTCTCTTCAGACACCCATACATACACCACAAGACATGCCACCGGGGGTCTCTTCAGACACCCATACATACACCACAAGACATGTCACCGGGGGTCTCTTCAGACACCCATACATACACCACAAGACATGCCACCGGGGGTCTCTTCAGACACCCATACATACACCACAAGACATGCCACCGGGGGTCTCTTCAGACACCCATACATACACCACATGACATGCCACCGGGGGTCTCTTCAGACACCCATACATACACCACAAGACATGCCACCGGGGGTCTCTTCAGACACCCATACATACACCACAAGACATGCCACCGGGGGTCTCTTCAGACACCCATACATACACCACAAGACATGCCACCGGGGGTCTCTTCAGACACCCATACATACACCACAAGACATCCCACCGGGGGTCTCTTCAGACACCCATACATACACCACAAGACATGCCACCGGGGGTCTCTTCAGACACCCATACATACACCACAAGACATGCCACCGGGGGTCTCTTCAGACACCCATACATACACCACAAGACATGCCACCGGGGGTCTCTTCAGACACCCATACATACACCACAAGACATGCCACCGGGGGTCTCTTCAGACACCCATACATACACCACAAGACATGCCACCGGGGGTCTCTTCAGACACCCATACATACACCACATGACATGCCGCCGGGGGTCTCTTCAGACACCCATACATACACCACAAGACATGTCACCGGGGGTCTCTTCAGACACCCATACATACACCACAAGACATGCCACCGGGGGTCTCTTCAGACACCCATACATACACCACAAGACATGCCACCGGGGGTCTCTTCAGACACCCATACATACACCACATGACATGCCACCGGGGGTCTCTTCAGACACCCATACATACACCACAAGACATGCCACCGGGGGTCTCTTCAGACACCCATACATACACCACAAGACATGCCACCGGGGGTCTCTTCAGACACCCATACATACACCACAAGACATGCCACCGGGGGTCTCTTCAGACACCCATACATACACCACAAGACATCCCACCGGGGGTCTCTTCAGACACCCATACATACACCACAAGACATGCCACCGGGGGTCTCTTCAGACACCCATACATACACCACAAGACATGCCACCGGGGGTCTCTTCAGACACCCATACATACACCACAAGACATGCCACCGGGGGTCTCTTCAGACACCCATACATACACCACAAGACATGCCACCGGGGGTCTCTTCAGACACCCATACATACACCACAAGACATGCCACCGGGGGTCTCTTCAGACACCCATACATACACCACATGACATGCCGCCGGGGGTCTCTTCACAGTCCCCAAGTCCAAAAGGAATTCACGGCAACACACAGTATTATATAGAGCCATGATCGCATGGATCTCCCTTCCATCTCCTATTACTCAACAGCACAATTACATTTACAAATCGGTTAAAACGACATCTCATGGCACAATAGGGTCTGTAAAGTTACAAACACACACTTACACACAAACACACTATCACACTCAGCATAACACACACAGACACACTATCACACTCAACATAACACACACAGACACACTACCACACTCAACATAACACACACAGACACACTATCACACTCAACATAACACACACAGACACACTATCACACTCAACATAACACACACAGACACACTATCACACTCAGCATAACACACACAGACACACTATCACACTCAGCATAACACACACAGACACACTATCACACTCAACATAACACACACAGACACACTATCACACTCAACATAACACACACAGACACACTATCACACTCAACATAACACACACAGACACACTATCACACTCAACATAACACACACAGACACACTATCACACTCAACATAACACACACAGACACACTATCACACTCAGCATAACACCTTGTTCTTCAGTTCTTAACGTGTCTGTTCTGTATCAGTGTTCTGTTACACGTCCTGTTCCTGTCTGTCCGTGTATCAGTGTTCTGTTACATGTCCTGTTCTTGTCTGTCCGTGTATCAGTGTTCTGTTACACGTCCTGTTCTTGTCTGTCCGTGTATCAGTGTTCTGTTACACGTCCTGTTCTTGTCTGTCCGTGTATCAGTGTTCTGTCACATGTCCTGTTCCTGTCTGTCCGTGTATCAGTGTTCTGTTACATGTCCTGTTCTTGTCTGTCCGTGTATCAGTGTTCTGTTACACGTCCTGTTCTTGTCTGTCCGTGTATCAGTGTTCTGTCACATGTCCTGTTCTTGTCTGTCCGTGTATCAGTGTTCTGTTACATGTCCTGTTCTTGTCTGTCCGTGTATCAGTGTTCTGTTACACGTCCTGTTCTTGTCTGTCCGTGTATCAGTGTTCTGTTACACGTCCTGTTCTTGTCTGTCCGTGTATCAGTGTTCTGTTACACGTCCTGTTCTTGTCTGTCCGTGTATCAGTGTTCTGTTACACGTCCTGTTCTTGTCTGTCCGTGTATCAGTGTTCTGTAACACGTCCTGTTCTTGTCTGTCCGTGTATCAGTGTTCTGTTACACGTCCTCTTCTTGTCTGTCCGTGTATCAGTGTTCTGTTACACGTCCTGTTCTTGTCTGTCCGTGTATCAGTGTTCTGTTACACGTCCTGTTCTTGTCTGTCCGTGTATCAGTGTTCTGTTACATGTCCTGTTCTTGTCTGTCCGTGTATCAGTGTTCTGTTACACGTCCTGTTCTTTTATCTGGAGCCCAGGAAGAATAGCTGCGTCTTCAGTGAAACCTAACGGGGATCTGAATGAACTAATGAGACAGGAAGCTGGCGGGGGGGCAGCTATTAACTAAGCTTTATATTGCTGTGAATATGACTCTCAAAACGCTGGGTGTAGAGAGGTTAACTGGAATCATGCATGCTGATGAAAACCCAGCGCTCAATCTCAAATAGCACCCTCTTCCCTATGTAGTGCACTACATTTGTGCCCATTGGGCTCTATTTAAAGGGCAATATATAGGCGATAGGGTTCCATTTGGGATGCACAGGGCTGTGTAAGGATCCATTTCAATATGTGAAAACTATATATAATTTGGGGATTCTAGATCTGGTAATGAGTTACCACCTCCTCAACATGGACTAGTCTGGTAATACCAGCTCCTCAACATTAACTAGTCTGGTAATACCAGCTCCTCAACATGGACTAGTCTGGTAATACCAGCTCCTCAACATGGACTAGTCTGGTAATACCAGCTCCTCAACATTAACTAGTCTGGTAATACCAGCTCCTCAACATGGACTAGTCTGGTAATACCAGCTCCTCAACATGGACTAGTCTGGTAATACCAGCTCCTCAACATGGACTAGTCTGGTAATACCACCTCCTCAACATTAACTAGTCTGGTAATACCAGCTCCTCAACATTAACTAGTCTGGTAATACCAGCTCATCAACATGGACTAGTCTGGTAATACCAGCTCATCAACATGGACTAGTCTGGTAATACCAGCTCCTCAACATGGACTAGTCTGGTAATACCAGCTCCTCAACATTAACTAGTCTGGTAATACCAGCTCCTCAACATTAACTAGTCTGGTAATACCAGCTCCTCAACATTAACTAGTCTGGTAATACCAGCTCCTCAACATTAACTAGTCTGGCAATACCAGCTCATCAACATGGACTAGTCTGGTAATACCAGCTCCTCAACATGGACTAGTCTGGTAATACCAGCTCCTCAACATTAACTAGTCTGGTAATACCAGCTCCTCAACATTAACTAGTCTGGTAATACCAGCTCCTCAACATTAACTAGTCTGGTAATACCACCTCCTCAACATTAACTAGTCTGGCAATACCAGCTCCTCAACATGGACTAGTCTGGTAATACCACCTCCTCAACATTAACTAGTCTGGCAATACCAGCTCCTCAACATGGACTAGTCTGGTAATACCAGCTCCTCAACATGGACTAGTCTGGTAATACCAGCTCCTCAACATGGACTAGTCTGGTAATACCAGCTCCTCAACATGGACTAGTCTGGTAATACCAGCTCCTCAACATTAACTAGTCTGGTAATACCACCTCCTCAACATTAACTAGTCTGGCAATACCAGCTCCTCAACATGGACTAGTCTGGTAATACCAGCTCCTCAACATGGACTAGTCTGGTAATACCAGCTCCTCGACATTAACTAGTCTGGTAATACCAGCTCCTCAACATTAACTAGTCTGGTAATACCACCTCCTCAACATTAACTAGTCTGGCAATACCAGCTCCTCAACATGGACTAGTCTGGTAATACCAGCTCCTCAACATGGACTAGTCTGGTAATACCAGCTCCTCAACATGGACTAGTCTGGTAATACCAGCTCCTCAACATGGACTAGTCTGGTAATACCAGCTCCTCAACATGAACTAGTCTGGTAATACCACCTCCTCAACATTAACTAGTCTGGTAATACCACCTCCTCAACATGAACTAGTCTGGTAATACCATCTCCTCAACATGGACTAGTCTGGTAATACCAGCTCCTCAACATTAACTAGTCTGGTAATACCATCTCCTCAACATGGACTAGTCTGGTAATACCACCTCCTCAACATGGACTAGTCTGGTAATACCAGCTCCTCAACATTAACTAGTCTGGTAATACCAGCTCCTCAACATGGACTAGTCTGGTAATACCAGCTCCTCAACATTAACTAGTCTGGTAATACCACCTCCTCAACATTAACTAGTCTGGTAATACCAGCTCCTCAACATTAACTAGTCTGGTAATACCAGCTCCTCAACATTAACTAGTCTGGTAATACCAGCTCCTCAACATTAACTAGTCTGGTAATACCAGCTCCTCAACATGAACTAGTCTGGTAATACCAGCTCCTCAACATGGACTAGTCTGGTAATACCAGCTCCTCAACATGGACTAGTCTGGTAATACCAGCTCCTCAACATGGACTAGTCTGGTAATACCAGCTCCTCAACATTAACTAGTCTGGTAATACCAGCTCCTCAACATGAACTAGTCTGGTAATACCAGCTCCTCAACATTAACTAGTCTGGTAACACCAGCTCCTCAACATGAACTAGTCTGGTAATACCAGCTCCTCAACATTAACTAGTCTGGTAACACCAGCTCCTCAACATTAACTAGTCTGGTAATACCACCTCCTCAACATGAACTAGTCTGGTAATACCAGCTCCTCAACATGAACTAGTCTGGTAATACCAGCTCCTCAACATGAACTAGTCTGGTAATACCAGCTCCTCAACATTAACTAGTCTGGTAACACCAGCTCCTCAACATGAACTAGTCTGGTAATACCAGCTCCTCAACATGAACTAGTCTGGTAATACCAGCGCATCAACATTAACTAGTCTGGTAATACCACCTCCTCAACATGAACTAGTCTGGTAATACCAGCTCCTCAACATGAACTAGTCTGGTAATACCAGCTCCTCAACATGGACTAGTCTGGTAATACCACCTCCTCAACATGAACTAGTCTGGTAATACCAGCTCCTCAACATGGACTAGTCTGGTAATACCAGCTCCTCAACATGGACTAGTCTGGTAATACCAGCTCCTCAACATGGACTAGTCTGGTAATACCAGCTCCTCAACATTAACTCGTCTGGTAAATACCAGCTCCTAAACATTAACTAGTCTGGTAATACCAGCTCCTCAACATGGACTAGTCTGGTAATACCAGCTCCTCAACATTAACTAGTCTGGTAATACCAGCTCCTCAACATGAACTAGTCTGGTAATACCATCTCCTCAACATTAACTAGTCTGGTAATACCAGCTCCTCAACATTAACTAGTCTGGTAATACCAGCTCCTCAACATTAACTAGTCTGGTAATACCAGCTCCTCAACATTAACTAGTCTGGTAATACCAGCTCCTCAACATTAACTAGTCTGGTAATACCACCTCCTCAACATTAACTAGTCTGGTAATACCAGCTCCTCAACATGGACTAGTCTGGTAATACCAGCTCCTCAACATTAACTAGTCTGGTAATACCAGCTCCTCAACATGGACTAGTCTGGTAATACCAGCTCCTCAACATTAACTAGTCTGGTAATACCACCTCCTCAACATTAACTAGTCTGGTAATACCAGCTCCTCAACATGGACTAGTCTGGTAATACCAGCTCCTCAACATTAACTAGTCTGGTAATACCAGCTCCTCAACATTAACTAGTCTGGTAATACCAGCTCCTCAACATTAACTAGTCTGGTAATACCACCTCCTCAACATTAACTAGTCTGGTAATACCAGCTCCTCAACATTAACTAGTCTGGTAATACCAGCTCCTCAACGTTAACTAGTCTGGTAATACCAGCTCCTCAACATTAACTAGTCTGGTAATACCAGCTCCTCAACATTAACTAGTCTGGTAACACCAGCTCCTCAACATGGACTAGTCTGGTAATACTAGCTCCTCAACATTAACTAGTCTGGTAATACCAGCTCCTCAACATTAACTAGTCTGGTAATACCAGCTCCTCAACATTAACTAGTCTGGTAATACCAGCTCCTCAACATTAACTAGTCTGGTAATACCAGCTCCTCAAAATTAACTAGTCTGGTAATACCAGCTCCTCAACATTAACTAGACTGGTAATACCAGCTCCTCAACATTAACTAGTCTGGTAATACCAGCTCCTCAACATGAACTAGTCTGGTAATACCAGCTCCTCAACATTAACTAGTCTGGTAATACCAGCTCCTCAACATTAACTAGTCTGGTAATACCAGCTCCTCAGCAGGGACTAGTCTGGTAATACCAGCTCCTCAACATTAACTAGTCTGGTAATACCAGCTCCTCAACATTAACTAGTCTGGTAATACCAGCTCCTCAACATTAACTAGTCTGGTAATACCAGCTCCTCAACATGGACTAGTCTGGTAATACCACCTCCTCAACATTAACTAGTCTGGTAATACCAGCTCCTCAACATGAACTAGTCTGGTAATACCAGCTCCTCAACATTAACTAGTCTGGTAATACCAGCTCCTCAACATTAACTAGTCTGGTAATACCAGCTCCTCAACATGGACTAGTCTGGTAATACCAGCTCCTCAACATTAACTAGTCTGGTAATACCAGCTCCTCAACATTAACTAGTCTGGTAATACCAGCTCCTCAACATGGACTAGTCTGGTAATACCAGCTCCTCACCATGGACTAGTCTGGTAATACTAGCTCCTCAACATTAACTAGTCTGGTAATACCAGCTCCTCAACATGAACTAGTCTGGTAATACCACCTCCTCAACATTAACTAGTCTGGTAATACCAGCTCCTCAACATTAACTAGTCTGGTAATACCAGCTCCTCAACGTTAACTAGTCTGGTAATACCAGCTCCTCAACATTAACTAGTCTGGTAATACCAGCTCCTCAACATTAACTAGTCTGGTAACACCAGCTCCTCAACATGGACTAGTCTGGTAATACTAGCTCCTCAACATTAACTAGTCTGGTAATACCAGCTCCTCAACATTAACTAGTCTGGTAATACCAGCTCCTCAACATTAACTAGTCTGGTAATACCAGCTCCTCAACATTAACTAGTCTGGTAATACCAGCTCCTCAAAATTAACTAGTCTGGTAATACCAGCTCCTCAACATTAACTAGACTGGTAATACCAGCTCCTCAACATTAACTAGTCTGGTAATACCAGCTCCTCAACATGAACTAGTCTGGTAATACCAGCTCCTCAACATTAACTAGTCTGGTAATACCAGCTCCTCAACATTAACTAGTCTGGTAATACCAGCTCCTCAGCAGGGACTAGTCTGGTAATACCAGCTCCTCAACATTAACTAGTCTGGTAATACCAGCTCCTCAACATTAACTAGTCTGGTAATACCAGCTCCTCAACATTAACTAGTCTGGTAATACCAGCTCCTCAACATGGACTAGTCTGGTAATACCACCTCCTCAACATTAACTAGTCTGGTAATACCAGCTCCTCAACATGAACTAGTCTGGTAATACCAGCTCCTCAACATTAACTAGTCTGGTAATACCAGCTCCTCAACATTAACTAGTCTGGTAATACCAGCTCCTCAACATGGACTAGTCTGGTAATACCAGCTCCTCAACATTAACTAGTCTGGTAATACCAGCTCCTCAACATTAACTAGTCTGGTAATACCAGCTCCTCAACATGGACTAGTCTGGTAATACCAGCTCCTCACCATGGACTAGTCTGGTAATACTAGCTCCTCAACATTAACTAGTCTGGTAATACCAGCTCCTCAACATTAACTAGTCTGGTAATACCAGCTCCTCAACATTAACTAGTCTGGTAATACCAGCTCCTCAACATGGACTAGTCTGGTAATACCAGCTCCTCAACATTAACTAGTCTGGTAATACCAGCTCCTCAACATGGACTAGTCTGGTAATACCAGCTCCTCAACATTAACTAGTCTGGTAATACCAGCTCCTCAACATGAACTAGTCTGGTAATACCAGCTCCTCAACATTAACTAGTCTGGTAATACCAGCTCCTCAACATGGACTAGTCTGGTAATACCAGCTCCTCAACATTAACTAGTCTGGTAATACCAGCTCCTCAACATGGACTAGTCTGGTAATACCAGCTCCTCAACATTAACTAGTCTGGTAATACCACCTCCTCAACATTAACTAGTCTGGTAATACCAGCTCCTCAACATGGACTAGTCTGGTAATACCAGCTCCTCAACATTAACTAGTCTGGTAATACCAGCTCCTCAACATTAACTAGTCTGGTAATACCAGCTCCTCAACATTAACTAGTCTGGTAATACCACCTCCTCAACATTAACTAGTCTGGTAATACCAGCTCCTCAACATTAACTAGTCTGGTAATACCAGCTCCTCAACGTTAACTAGTCTGGTAATACCAGCTCCTCAACATTAACTAGTCTGGTAATACCAGCTCCTCAACATTAACTAGTCTGGTAACACCAGCTCCTCAACATGGACTAGTCTGGTAATACTAGCTCCTCAACATTAACTAGTCTGGTAATACCAGCTCCTCAACATTAACTAGTCTGGTAATACCAGCTCCTCAACATTAACTAGTCTGGTAATACCAGCTCCTCAACATTAACTAGTCTGGTAATACCAGCTCCTCAAAATTAACTAGTCTGGTAATACCAGCTCCTCAACATTAACTAGACTGGTAATACCAGCTCCTCAACATTAACTAGTCTGGTAATACCAGCTCCTCAACATGAACTAGTCTGGTAATACCAGCTCCTCAACATTAACTAGTCTGGTAATACCAGCTCCTCAACATTAACTAGTCTGGTAATACCAGCTCCTCAGCAGGGACTAGTCTGGTAATACCAGCTCCTCAACATTAACTAGTCTGGTAATACCAGCTCCTCAACATTAACTAGTCTGGTAATACCAGCTCCTCAACATTAACTAGTCTGGTAATACCAGCTCCTCAACATGGACTAGTCTGGTAATACCACCTCCTCAACATTAACTAGTCTGGTAATACCAGCTCCTCAACATGAACTAGTCTGGTAATACCAGCTCCTCAACATTAACTAGTCTGGTAATACCAGCTCCTCAACATTAACTAGTCTGGTAATACCAGCTCCTCAACATGGACTAGTCTGGTAATACCAGCTCCTCAACATTAACTAGTCTGGTAATACCAGCTCCTCAACATTAACTAGTCTGGTAATACCAGCTCCTCAACATGGACTAGTCTGGTAATACCAGCTCCTCACCATGGACTAGTCTGGTAATACTAGCTCCTCAACATTAACTAGTCTGGTAATACCAGCTCCTCAACATTAACTAGTCTGGTAATACCAGCTCCTCAACATTAACTAGTCTGGTAATACCAGCTCCTCAACATGGACTAGTCTGGTAATACCAGCTCCTCAACATTAACTAGTCTGGTAATACCAGCTCCTCAACATGGACTAGTCTGGTAATACCAGCTCCTCAACATTAACTAGTCTGGTAATACCAGCTCCTCAACATGAACTAGTCTGGTAATACCAGCTCCTCAACATTAACTAGTCTGGTAATACCACCTCCTCAACATTAACTAGTCTGGTAATACCAGCTCCTCAACATTAACTAGTCTGGTAATACCAGCTCCTCAACATGGACTAGTCTGGTAATACCAGCTCCTCAACATTAACTAGTCTGGTAATACCAGCTCCTCAACATTAACTAGTCTGGTAATACCAGCTCCTCAACATTAACTAGTCTGGTAATACCACCTCCTCAACATTAACTAGTCTGGTAATACCAGCTCCTCAACATTAACTAGTCTGGTAATACCAGCTCCTCAACATGGACCAGTCTGGTAATACCAGCTCCTCAACATTAACTAGTCTGGTAATACCATCTCCTCAACATTAACTAGTCTGGTAATACCAGCTCCTCAACATTAACTAGTCTGGTAATACCAGCTCCTCAACATTAACTAGTCTGGTAATACCAGCTCCTCAACATTAACTAGTCTGGTAATACCAGCTCCTCAACATGGACTAGTCTGGTAATACCAGCTCCTCAACATTAACTAGTCTGGTAATACCAGCTCCTCAACATTAACTAGTCTGGTAATACCAGCTCCTCAACATTAACTAGTCTGGTAATACCAGCTCCTCACCATTAACTAGTCTGGTAATACTAGCTCCTCAACATTAACTAGTCTGGTAATACCAGCTCCTCAACATTAACTAGTCTGGTAATACCAGCTCCTCAACATTAACTAGTCTGGTAATACCAGCTCCTCAACATTAACTAGTCTGGTAATACCAGCTCCTCAACATGGACTAGTCTGGTAACACCAGCTCCTCAACATTAACTAGTCTGGTAATACCAGCTCCTCAACATGGACTAGTCTGGTAATACCAGCTCCTCAACATTAACTAGACTGGTAATACCAGCTCCTCAACATTAACTCGTCTGGTAATACCAGCTCCTCAACATTAACTAGTCTGGTAATACCAGCTCCTCAACATGGACTAGTCTGGTAATACCAGCTCCTCAACATTAACTAGTCTGGTAATACTAGCTCCTCAACATTAACTAGTCTGGTAATACCAGCTCCTCAACATTAACTAGTCTGGTAATACCAGCTCCTCAACATGGACTAGTCTGGTAATACCAGCTCCTCAACATTAACTAGTCTGGATATACCAGCTCCTCAACATTAACTAGTCTGATAATACCAGCTCCTCAACATTAACTAGTCTGGTAATACCAGCTCCTCACCATTAACTAGTCTGGTAATACCAGCTCCTCAACATTAACTAGTCTGGTAATACCAGCTCCTCACCATTAACTAGTCTGGTAACACCAGCTCCTCAACATTAACTAGTCTGATAATACCAGCTCCTCAACATGGACTAGTCTGGTAATACCAGCTCCTCAACATGAACTAGTCTGGTAATACCAGCTCCTCAACATTAACTAGTCTGGTAATACCAGCTCCTCAACATGGACTAGTCTGGTAATACCAGCTCCTCAACATTAACTAGTCTGGTAATACCAGCTCCTCAACATGGACTAGTCTGGTAATACCAGCTCCTCAACATTAACTAGTCTGGTAATACCAGCTCCTCAACACTAACTAGTCTGGTAATACCAGCTCCTCAACATTAACTAGTCTGGTAATACCAGCTCCTCAACATGGACTAGTCTGGTAATACCAGCTCCTCAACATTAACTAGTCTGGTAATACCACCTCCTCAACATTAACTAGTCTGGTAATACCAGCTCCTCAACATTAACTAGTCTGGTAATACCACCTCCTCAACATTAACTAGTCTGGTAATACCAGCACCTCAACATTAACTAGTCTGGTAATACCAGCTCCTCAACATTAACTAGTCTGGTAATACCAGCTCCTCAACATTAACTAGTCTGGTAATACCAGCTCCTCAACATGGACTAGTCTGGTAACACCAGCTCCTCAACATTAACTAGTCTGGTAATACCAGCTCCTCAACATGGACTAGTCTGGTAATACCAGCTCCTCAACATTAACTAGACTGGTAATACCAGCTCCTCAACATTAACTAGTCTGGTAATACCAGCTCCTCAACATTAACTAGTCTGGTAATACCAGCTCCTCAACATGGACTAGTCTGGTAATACCAGCTCCTCAACATTAACTAGTCTGGTAATACCAGTACCTCAACATTAACTAGTCTGGTAATACCAGCACCTCAACATTAACTAGTCTGGTAATACCAGTACCTCAACATTAACTAGTCTGGTAACACCAGCTCCTCAACATTAACTAGTCTGGTAATACCAGCTCCTCAACATTAACTAGTCTGGTAATACCAGCTCCTCAACATGGACTAGTCTGGTAACACCAGCTCCTCAACATTAACTAGTCTGGTAATACCAGCTCCTCAACATTAACTAGTCTGGTAATACCAGCTCCTCAACATTAACTAGTCTGGTAATACCAGCTCCTCAACATTAACTAGTCTGGTAATACCAGCTCCTCAACATTAACTAGTCTGGTAATACCAGCTCCTCAACATTAACTAGTCTGGTAATACCAGCTCCTCAACATTAACTAGTCTGGTAATACCACCTCCTCAACATTAACTAGTCTGGTAACACCACCTCCTCAACATGAACTAGTCTGAAGTTTAATATAATGAAGAGAAAACCCTCTTCACAGCAGAGCATCTAGACCCAGGTGAACACCACCCACTAGAAAAGACAAGCTATCTGTTTGATGGTTGCCTGTCTTGTCTAGTGTGTGTTGTTTACACTCGTTGTTTGACAGTGGTCTGATGTAATATAGTATGAAATCTGTATAAAGCTATAGTTGGATTGTTCTGTATACTAGTGGTTGATATTATATTGACACATGTAGGACACATTTTAGTTAGCCACAGACATGTTTGTCTGGTTAGTTTCTCCACTTTATCCTTCCCACCTCATCTCATCAATCCTGTACAAACTTAGCGACATTTCACTCAGGGAGTAGGACAAGTAGTTGGCTGGTGCCCTTGACTTTGCCCTGGTCTCCCTTCTCTCCCTTCTCCCCTTCTCTCCCTTCTCTCCCTTCTCCCCTTCTCTCCCTTCTCCCTTCTCTCCCTTCTCCCCTTCTCCCCTTCTCTCCCTTCTCTCCCTTCTCCCCTTCTCTCCCTTCTCCCCTTCTCTCCCTTCTCTCCCCCCTTCTCTCCCTTTTCTCCCTTCTCCCCTTCTCCCCTTCTCTCCCTTCTCCCCTTCTCACCCTTCTCCCCTTCTCTCCCTTCTCTCCCTTCTCTCACCTGCTCTCCCTTCTCCCCTTCTCTCCCTTCTCCCCTTCTCACCTTCTCTCCCTTCTCCCCTTCTCTCCCTTCTCTCCCTTCTCTCACCTGCTCTCCCTTCTCCCCTTCTCTCCCTTCTCTCCTTCTCCCCTTCTCTCCCTTCTCTCACCTTCTCTCCCTTCTCCCCTTCTCCCCTTCTCTCCCTTCTCTCCCTTCTCTCCCTTCTCCCCTTCTCTCCCTTCTCTCCCTTCTCTCCCTTCTCCCCTTCTCCCCTTCTCCCCTTCTCTCCCTTCTCCCCTTCTCTCCCTTCCCCCCTTCTCTCCCTTCTCTCCATTCTCCCCTTCTCCCCTTCTCCCCTTCTCTCCCTTCTCCCCTTCTCTCCCTTCTCCCCTTCTCCCCTTCTCTCCCTTCTCTCCCTTCTCTCCCTTCTCCCCTTCTCTCCCTTCTCTCCCTTCTCCCCTTCTCCCCTTCTCTCCCTTCTCCTCATCTCTCCCTTCTCCCCTTCTCTCATTTATGATGTCATAAAGGCTAATTAAGATCCACTAGCGTTACTTTAACTGCCTTGATATAATGATGTCACGACCATCCGATAAATAGACAACCTGAAAGTGCCAGACTGGGATTCAAATCATCGGAGTACACATCAAGAACTGCAAAGACCATTGATTTGAACCCAGATCACAGATTGTAGCTTTAATATAGGTCCAATTCCCTATGAGGTGATCTTTAGACAAGGACTCAGGCTAAGTGGAGGGGGAGGGGGGGTGACTGGTGTTGGGCTGAAAGGCATAAATCCCAGATTGTAGCTTTAATTTAAATGTCCAATCCCCTGTAATATATGGTGTGCTGCTCTCTACACAAGGACTAAGGAGTCAGTCAGTCAGAACATTAGGAACAGAGGGAGAAGGGAGGGAGGCAGAGAGAAAGAAAGGGAAGAAATGGAGAGAAAAAGAAGAGAGTTCCTGAAATAGAAGGATATGAAAGAAAAAGAGAAACAGAGAAATGAGAGGGAGAAAACAGCCAGAGAACAGAGAGAACTCATTGTGTCCGCTGCTGCAATCCATTCATGTGAGATTTATCCCAGTAGTTTCAGGCTTCCTAACAGGTTTGTGGTCAGTGCTTTACAGAGCAAATAAAAGACTTCTATAATTAAATCCAGCAGTGGTATAAATCACATGCAAACAGACCATTTGTTCCATCGACCCGCACTATAATTTACATGATCCTCGGAGGATTCAGCTCTGAGTACTGGAGAGGAGTGTGTTTCCTGACACTGATAGAGGGAGGGATGGAGGGAGGGACATAGAAATGGGGACAGCGAGGACTGAGTCAGAGAGAGGGAGAGGAGTGTGTTTCCTGACACTGATAGAGGGAGGGATGGAGGGAGGGACAGAGAAATGGGGACAGCGAGGACTGAGTCAGAGAGAGGGAGAGGAGTGTGTTTCCTGACACTGATAGATGGAGGGATGGAGGGAGGGACAGAGAAATGGGGACAGCGAGGACTGAGTCAGAGAGAGGGAGAGGAGTGTGTTTCCTGACACTGATAGAGGGAGGGATGGAGGGAGGGACAGAGAAATGGGGACAGCGAGGACTGAGTCAGAGAGAGGGAGAGGAGTGTGTTTCCTGACACTGATGGAGGGAGGGACAGAGAAATGGGGACAGCGAGGACTGAGTCAGAGAGAGGGAGAGATATAGGGGGAGAGTGGGAACAACGGAACGAGAGAAGGAGATAAGGAACTAAGTTCATAGCTTCAGTTTAATTTCCATGGCTATTAAGTTCCCTCTCTCTCTCAGACCGGAGAAAGAGATATGTCCCTACACCCTCATTAAGGTTAGAGTTAGGGTCAGCAGCAGAGGTTAGTGTTAGGATTAGGGTCAGCAGCAGAGGTTAGGGTTAGGGTTAGGGTTAGCAGCAGAGGTTAGGGTTAGAGTTAGGGTTAGCAACAGAGGTTAGGGTTAGGATTAGCAGCAGAGGTTAGGGTTAGGGTTAGGGTCAGCAGCAGAGGTTAGGGTTAGGGTTAGCAGCAGAGATATTTCCCTACACCCTCGTTAAGGGAGGGAGAGGGAGAGGGAAACCTGTTATGGAGTAGAATATAATATTCAGCAGGAATGAATACAAAGCTCTGCATGGAATGTGATTTGATATGGAATTT
>NC_092091.1:81235198-81247698 GCF_045679555.1 Salvelinus alpinus | reverse complement strand
TGGTGAAAAGTAGTGTACTAGATAGGGAATAGGGCTCTGGTCAAAAGTAGTGCACTATATAGGGAATAGGGTACCATTTGGGACCTAACTGTGTACTGACATCGAGCACAGAATGTCTTGATCCATTCCTGGAGCTAGGGAACGCCCTTTCTGTTCCAGCACTAACACACCTGACAGCACTAATCAAGCAGTACACCAGGCCCTGGGTCAGTTCAACGAGGTGCGAAGTTACAGTTCTGGGATGTGAAACCGAATCAAGCTGCACAGGAGAGAAGAGTGAGGGACATTTATAGCATTTTAAAAAACAGATCTTGTGATATAGGCTGAAATTTTACAGCAGAAACTTTAACAGACCCTGTTATGACTTCAGCATACATGGAACACATGAACTACACACCTCTGCATGCTAGTACGAAAGACTGTGTGTGTGTGTGTGTGTGTGTGTGTGTGTGTGTGTGTGTGTGTGTGTGTGTGTGTGTGTGTGTGTGTGTGTGTGTGTGTGTGTGTGTGTGTGTGTGTGTGTGTGTGTGTGTGTGTGTGTGTGTGTGTGTGTGTGTGTGTGTGTGTGTGTGTGTGTGTGTGTGCGCGTGTGCGTGTGTGTGTGTGCGCGCGTGTGTGTGTGTGTGTGTGTGTGTGTGTTCATAAAGACCAATGAGTAGGAGGTGTATATATTGAATATGTCCCTCCGGTAATCCTCCAGTAACTGAATAGTTAGGTCATTGTGTGTGTGTATGTGTGTGTGTGTGTGTGTGTGTGTGTGTCTCCGGTAATCCTCCAGTAACTGAATAGTTAGGTCATTGAAAGCCCCTCACGTGAAACATTCAGCTTGTGAAATCAAAACACCTTCAGTCTAACTAACAGGACGACAAGTCTCAATTTAACACACACATATACACGTCCCAAATGGCACCCTATTCCCTATCTAGTACACTACTTTCACCAGAGCCCCATTCCCTATCTAGTACACTACTTTCACCAGAGCCCTATTCCCTATCTAGTACACTACTTTCCCCAGAGCCCTATTCCCTATCTAGTACACTACTTTCACCAGAGCCCTATTCCCTATCTAGTACACTACTTTCACCAGAGCCCTATTCCCTATCTAGTACACTACTTTCACCAGAGCCCTATTCCCTATCTAGTACACTACTTTCACCAGGCTCTGAGTACGCTATTTAGGGAATAGGGTGTCATTTGGGACATAGTGTTATTTCTGGTTATGTTCTTCATCGTGGTTTTATAATGTCGTCCACTTTTTTTCCAGAGCGAGAGACTCCACTTGAGTGTGTCCTTGATTACACCTGCTGTGGCTTGTTACAACTACAGGGTGTATTAAAAGTAATGTGTAAGCCGCGGAAAGGTTTGAGTGTGTGTGTGTGTGTGTGTGTGCACATGTGCACCGATGTGTGTGTGTGCACGCGTTCACATGCATAACTGTGTGTGATTGTGTTTTTCATACAGCGTGTTAAACCAGTATCCTCCTATAGAATCACTCCTCTGCTCTGTCTAGCAGTAGGTGATTCATGTTTCATACAGCGTGTTAAACCAGTATCCTCCTCGTCACGCCCTGATCTATTTCACCTGTCATTGTGCTTGTCTCCAACCCCCTCCACGTGTCGCCCATCTTCCCCATTATCTCCAGTGTATTTATGCTTGTGTTTTCTGTCTGTCTGTTGCCAGTTTGTCTTGTTTGTTTAAGCCCACCAGCCTTTTGTCTCAGCTCCTGTTTCCCTAGTCTCTCTTTTTCTAATCTTCCTGGTTTTTGACCTTTGCCTGTCCTGACCCTGTTCCCGCTCGCCTGACCACTGCCTGTCCCTGACCCTGAGCCTGTGTGCCTTCCTGTACCTTTGCCTCTGCTCTGCATTATCAACCCTTGTCTGCCTTGACCTGTCGTTTGCTTGCTCCTGCGGTTACAATAAACATTGTTACTTCACACAGTCTGCACTTCCTGCACGGATTATCAGCGGGGGTTAAGGACGAGCTTGCAGCCCGAGAACTAGGAGGGAGAAGAGGTCTGATTGCAGTCCCAATTGCTCACTCAAGGATCCCATCTTGCATCTGATGAGCTCCGGAAATCCCCGATAGGATCCGAACTTACCCGATTTCCTCCAAGAGCCTCCGAAGACTGCCGAGTAGCCTCTTCCTGAGCAGCTCGGCAGGGCTAGGCTGCCTCCAGCCGATCTTGCACGCCGATTGAACACCCAGAGTTGTCTATATTGCGGTACTGTCGGTAATGATGTGTCTGCCTGTCCCTTCAAGAGACCCAACTCAATCGTTGGAGTGAGTACTCTGGTGGGTCTTAAAGATAATTGTTCTACTTGCTTGCCCCCCTCTCCATGCCACCCTGCTGTGGGGCAACCAAGTCCAAGTCTCTCCAGGTACTCATCGACTCGGGGGCCGATATGAGTCTCATGGGCGTTACCCTGGTGTCCGAGCTGGGCATCCCGACTAAACCCCTCTCCATTCTCATGGGTTTTAGAGCATTGAATGGGCGCTTTATAGGTCAGGTCACCCACCAGACCACCCTCGTCAACCTACGAGTGTCGAGGAACCAAAGCGAGACGATCCGATTCCTGATGGTTGAGTCTACGCAGGTTCCCGTGATATTGGGATTCTCTTGGCTCCAGCGACACAATCCCTCTATTGACTGGTCTACTGGTGCCATCGTGGGCTGGAACCCATCCTGCCAAACTCACTGCCTGAAATCAGCTCTGCCTGCCCCCGGACCTCTCCGCCTGCTCCGCAGAGTACCAGGACCTCCGGGAGCGGTTCAGTAAGGCCCGGGCCACTTCGCTTCCGCAGCATCGACCGGTACCCAAGAAGGTCAAGCCTCAGGCGCTGGCACGCCGCTATAGTGCCGCGGCTACTACCCCGGAAGACGAGACCTTTCCCCCCCATTCCACGATCATTAGCCCCTCTGCTGTTTGTCCTCTGTCGCCTCGTACCCTCTGTATGTTTCCTACCTTTTCTCTGTCTAAAGTTAAAATGATGTCTGACTGCCCCTTTTGTCCTGTTTCCAGTGTCCTGTAGAACCACTACTCTGCTCTGTCTAGCAGTAGGGGATTAATGGAGGTGTGGGAAACAGTCACACTAAGGATTCATTTTGGAACTGACAACTTTTTATGTGTAGCCTTTAAATGACTAATTAACAAATTAAATTGGGTGGCATGTAGCCTAGTGGTTAGAGCGTTGGGCCAGTAAACGAAAGGTCAAATTCCCGAGCTGACAAAGTAAAAATGTGTCCTTCTGCCTCTGAACAAGGCAGTTAACCCACTGTTCCCCAGTAGGCCGTCATTGTAAAAAATAATTTGTTCTTAACTGACTTTCCTAGTTAAAAGTTAAACACAAAAATGTGATGTAATTACTAGGTGCCTTGGAATGTGTCCTAAATGGTATTATATTCCCTATGTAGTGCACTACTTTTGACCAGAGCCCTATGTGCCCTGTTCAACAGTAGTGCTCTACATAGGGAATAGGGTCCAATTTCCTCCAGAAAGCAGTAAGTGTATTATGTATTACGGAATAGGCTGCTTCCTATTACATTGGTAATTACTGAGAGTGAGAAAGGGGGAGTGTGTGTGTGTGTGTGTGCGCGCCTGTGTGTGTGTGTGCGTGCGTGCAATGACTGGGGATAAGAGTATGGGCCTGAAGGGGGTACGAGGGAGAACAGGGAGGATAGGAGCAGTGGGGTTGAAGGGGGTATGAGGGAGAACAGGGAGGATAGGAGCAGTGGGGTTGAAGGGGGTACGAGGGAGAACAGGGAGGATAGGACCAGTGGGGTTGAAGGGGGTACGAGGGAGAACAGGGAGGAACGGAGCAGTGGGGTTGAAGGGGGTATGAGGGAGAACAGGGAGGATAGGAGCAGTGGGGTTGAAGGGGGTATGAGGGAGAACAGGGGGGATAGGAGCAGTGGGGTTGAAGGGGGTACGAGGGAGAACAAGGAGGATAGGAGGAGTGGTGTTGAAGGGGGTACGAGGGAGAACAGGGAGGATAGGAACAGTGGGGTTGAAGGGGGTATGAGGGAGAACAGGGAAGATAGGAGCAGTGGGGTTGAAGGGGGTATGAGGGGGAACAGGGAGGATAGGAGCAGTGGGGTTGAAGGGGGTATGAGGGAGAACAGGGAGGATAGGAGCAGTGGGGTTGAAGGGGGTATGAGGGAGAACAGGGAAGATAGGAGCAGTGGGGTTGAAGGGGGTACGAGGGCAAACAGGGAGGATAGGAGCAGTGGGGTTGAAGGGGGTACGAGGGAGAACAGGGAGGATAGGAGCAGTGGGGTTGAAGGGGGTACGAGAGAGAACAGGGAGGATAGGAGCAGTGGGGTTGAAGGGGGTACGAGAGAGAACAGGGAGGATAGGACCAGTGGGGTTGAAGGGTGTACGAGGGAGAACAGGGAGGATAGGAGCAGTGGGGTTGAAGGGGGTACGAGAGAGAACAGGGAGGATAGGAGCAGTGGGGTTGAAGGGGGTATGAGGGAGAACAGGGAGGATAGGACCAGTGGGGTTGAAGGGGGTACGAGGGAGAACAGGGAGGATAGGAGCAGTGGGGTTGAAGGGGGTACGAGAGAGAACAGGGAGGATAGGAGCAGTGGGGTTGAAGGGGGTACGAGGGAGAACAGGGAAGATAGGAGGAGTGGTGTTGAAGGGGGTACGAGGGAGAACAGGGAGGATAGGAGCAGTGGGGTTGAAGGGGGTATGAGAGAGAACAGGGAGGATAGGAGCAGTGGGGTTGAAGGGGGTATGAGGGAGAACAGGGAGGATAGGAGCAGTGGGGTTGAAGGGGGTACGAGAGAGAACAGGGAAGATAGGAGGAGTGGGGTTGAAGGGGGTACGAGAGAGAACAGGGAGGATAGGAGCAGTGGGGTTGAAGGGGGTATGAGAGAGAACAGGGAGGATAGGAGCAGTGGGGTTGAAGGGGGTACGAGGGAGAACAGGGAGGATAGGAGCAGTGGGGTTGAAGGGGGTACGAGAGAGAACAGGGAAGATAGGAGGAGTGGGGTTGAAGGGGGTACGAGGGAGAACAGGGAGGATAGGAGCAGTGGGGTTGAAGGGGGTATGAGGGAGAACAGGGAGGATAGGAGCAGTGGGGTTGAAGGGGGTACGAGGGAGAACAGGGAGGATAGGACCAGTGGGGTTGAAGGGGGTACGAGGGAGAACAGGGAGGATAGGAGCAGTGGGGTTGAAGGGGGTATGAGGGAGAACAGGGAGGATAGGAGCAGTGGGGTTGAAGGGGGTATGAGGGAGAACAGGGAGGATAGGAGCAGTGGGGTTGAAGGGGGTACGAGGGAGAACAGGGAGGATAGGAGGAGTGGTGTTGAAGGGGGTACGAGGGAGAACAGGGAGGATAGGAGCAGTGGGGTTGAAGGGGGTATGAGGGAGAACAGGGAAGATAGGAGCAGTGGGGTTGAAGGGGGTATGAGGGAGAACAGGGAGGATAGGAGCAGTGGGGTTGAAGGGGGTATGAGGGAGAACAGGGAGGATAGGAGCAGTGGGGTTGAAGGGGGTATGAGGGAGAACAGGGAAAATAGGAGCAGTGGGGTTGAAGGGGGTACGAGGGAGAACAGGGAGGATAGGAGCAGTGGGGTTGAAGGGGGTACGAGGGAGAACAGGGAGGATAGGAGCAGTGGGGTTGAAGGGGGTACGAGAGAGAACAGGGAGGATAGGAGCAGTGGGGTTGAAGGGGGTACGAGAGAGAACAGGGAGGATAGGACCAGTGGGGTTGAAGGGGGTACGAGGGAGAACAGGGAGGATAGGAGCAGTGGGGTTGAAGGGGGTACGAGAGAGAACAGGGAGGATAGGAGCAGTGGGGTTGAAGGGGGTATGAGGGAGAACAGGGAGGATAGGACCAGTGGGGTTGAAGGGGGTACGAGGGAGAACAGGGAGGATAGGAGCAGTGGGGTTGAAGGGGGTACGAGAGAGAACAGGGAGGATAGGAGCAGTGGGGTTGAAGGGGGTACGAGGGAGAACAGGGAAGATAGGAGGAGTGGTGTTGAAGGGGGTACGAGGGAGAACAGGGAGGATAGGAGCAGTGGGGTTGAAGGGGGTATGAGAGAGAACAGGGAGGATAGGAGCAGTGGGGTTGAAGGGGGTATGAGGGAGAACAGGGAGGATAGGAGCAGTGGTGTTGAAGGGGGTACGAGGGAGAACAGGGAGGATAGGAGCAGTGGTGTTGAAGGGGATACGAGGGAGAACAGTGAGGATAGGACCAGTGGTGTTGAAGGGGGTACGAGGGAGAACAGGGAGGATAGGAGCAGTGGGGTTGAAGGGGGTACGAGGGAGAACAGGGAGGATAGGAGCAGTGGGGTTGAAGGGGGTACGAGGGAGAACAGGGAGGATAGGAGCAGTGGGGTTGAAGGGGGTACGAGGGAGAACAGGGAGGATAGGAGCAGTGGGGTTGAAGGGAGTACGAGAGAGAACAGGGAGGATAGGAGCAGTGGTGTTGAAGGGGGTACGAGGGAGAACAGGGAGGATAGGAGGAGTGGTGTTGAAGGGGGTATGAGGGAGAACAGGGAGGATAGGAGGAGTGGTGTTGAAGGGGGTATGAGGGAGAACAGGGAGGATAGGAGCAGTGGTGTTGAAGGGGGTACGAGGGAGAACAGGGAGGATAGGAGCAGTGGGGTTGAAGGGGGTATGAGGGAGAACAGGGAGGATAGGAGCAGTGGGGTTGAAGGGGGTATGAGGGAGAACAGGGAGGATAGGACCAGTGGGGTTGACGGGGGTACGAGGGAGAACAGGGAGGATAGGAGCAGTGGGGTTGAAGGGGGTACGAGAGAGAACAGGGAGGATAGGAGCAGTGGGGTTGATGGAGGTGTGGGGGAGAACAGGGAGGATAGGAGGAGTGGGGTTGATGGAGGTGTGGGGGAGAACAGGGAGGATAGGAGGAGTGGGGTTGATGGAGGTGTGGGGGAGAACAGGGAGGATAGGAGGAGTGGGGTTGATGGGGGTGTGGGGGAGAACAGGGACGATAGGAGGAGTGGGGTTGATGGAGGTGTGGGGGAGAACGGAGGAGGATTGGAAGAGTGCGGTTGATGGGGGTGTGGGTAGAAGGCATGCATTTGTAAATTGAAAACATGACACCGTGGTGGGGGATTTAGTGAGCTTTCCAACAGACTGCAGCCCTAGAAAGAAAAGGAGCGGCCTTGGAGATTAAAAGAGAAGAGAACAGAGGGAAGAAAGAGAGGCAGAGTGTTTTTAATTTTTCACCAAGGGGCCTTGCAGTTCTAACTGGTACTGCATAAGTGCTGCTTAATGCGTTTGGCCACGTCTCAAATGGCACCCTATTCCCTTTGTAGTGCACAACGTATAACCAGTAGTGCACTATGAAGGGAATAGGGTCCCATTTGGGACATAATTTGCCTGTAACTCAAGAAGTGGAGAGGTTATTATCAGTCAAGGTCTGAAGTACCTTAAAGTGGACCTGACAGCTTTGCAGATATAAAACAAACAGACAATCAGAATATCAGTCAAAAATATAAAATTCCCAGTTTATGCTACTAAACAAACTTGATAAGAGGTTTTAGAAATGGGTTCTATTTGACTCAGTGGTCCGTGACGTACACTAAGGCATTGGTGGCAGAATACTGTGGAGGGATGCAGTTCAATGCATGATTCATATAACACATTTAATACCAACAAATGTCTTGGTTGTCACAAAAATCTTGCTATCAGGTTGTAAATCACAGCTGGCCTGGTACATTGTTTGCTTCCTCCATTCGGGATGCACTGTTCAATGACTCAATATTTTGAACAAAAAAACGGACAAATGTAACTGAGGCTAAGAACGTCAATACAATCAAACAAGGCAACGATCACGAGTCAGTCACAATGTGGCAAACAGGCACATTACTTTAAGCAGCTATGCAGTTATCATTTATCAGCTAGCAAGAAAATGCTAATCTTTTTTGCTATGCTGAACGACTTGACTGTTAGCCACCTAGCATATCTCTTGCGTTTGTAAACTCACTCTTGCTACCTACTCCGATTTCAGAGCACTCTGAGTGTGTACCAGAACACTCTGAGTGTGTGCCAGAGCACTCTGAGTGTGTGCCAGAGCACTCTGAGTGTGTGCCAGAACGCTCTGAGTGTGTGCCAGAACGCTCTGAGTGTGTGCCAGAGCGCTCTGAGTGTGTGCCAGAGCGCTCTGAGTGTGTGCCAGAACTCTCTGAGTGCGTGCCAGAACGCTCTGAGTGTGTACCAGAGCGCTCTGAGTGTGTGCCAGAACTCTCTGAGTGCGTGCCAGAACACTCTGAGTGTGTGCCAGAACACTCTGAGTGTGTGCCAGAACGCTCTGAGTGTGTGCCAGAGCGCTCTGAGTGTGTGTCAGAGCGCTCTGAGTGTGTGCCAGAACGCTCTGAGTGTGTGCCAGAGCGCTCTGAGTGTGTGTCAGAGCGCTCTGAGTGTGTGCCAGAGCCCTCTGAGTGTGTGCCAGAACGCTCTGAGTGAGTGCCAGAGCGCTCTGAGTGTGTGCCAGAGCGCTCTGAGTGTGTGCCAGAGCGCTCTGAGTGTGTGCCAGAGCGCTCTGAGTGTGTGCCAGAGCACTCTGAGTGTGTGCCAGAGCACTCTGAGTGTGTGCCAGAGCGCACAATAACTGATGGATTTCAGAGCACTCTGAGTGTGCTTTAGCCAGTTAGCTTGGATTATTGAGTGTCGTTGAGACGAACGCTGGGATCAACCCTACTCCTCGGCCAGAGCGTCCAGGGTCAGTAGTGCAGTGTGTGATAGGAGAGCCAAACCCTCTGGATTTATGAAAGGACAGTCTGACAACGCTCTGGATTTATGAGAGGACAGTCTGACAACGCTCTGGATTTATGAAAGGACAGTCTGACAACCCTCTGGATTTATGAAAGGACAGTCTGACAACGCTCTGGATTTATGAAAGGACAGTCTGACAACCCTCTGGATTTATGAAAGGACAGTCTGACAACCCTCTGGATTTATGAAAGGACAGTCTGACAACGCTCTGGATTTATGAAAGGACAGTCTGACAACGCTCTGGATTTATGAAAGGACAGTCTGACAACCCTCTGGATTTATGAAAAGACAGTCTGACAACGCTCTGGATTTATGAAAGGACAGTCTGACAACGCTCTGGATTTATGAAAGGACAGTCTGACAACGCTTTGGATTTATGAAAAGACAGTCTGACAACCCTCTGGATTTATGAAAGGACAGTCTGACAGCGCTCTGAATTTACGAACGCACCCTTTGTTGTCAATCAAATGTATTTGGCGTTGATCAGGAGAGTTCCCATTCAGTTGTCAAAACGTGGTTTGGTTGGGACAGCGTGGATTGGTTGGGACAGCGTGGGTTGGTTGGGACAGCGTGGGTTGGTTGGGACAGCGTGGGTTGGTTGGGACAGCGTGCGTTGGTTGGGACAGCGTGGATTGGTTGGGACAGCGTGGGTTGGTTGGGACAGCGTGGGTTGGTTGGGACAGCGTGGGTTGGTTGGGACAGCGTGGGTTGGTTGGGACAGCGTGGGTTGGTTGGGACAGCGTGGGTTGATTGGTTGGGACAGCGTGGTTTGGTTGGGACAGCGTGGGTTGGTTGGGACAGCGTGGGTTGGTTGGGACAGCGTGGGTTGGTTGGGACAGCGTGGGTTGCCTGGGACAGCGTGGGTTGCCTGGGACAGCGTGGGTTGGTTGGGACAGCGTGGGTTGGTTGGGACAGCGTGGGTTGGTTGGGACAGCGTGGGTTGGTTGGGACAGCGTGGATTGGTTGGGACAGCGTGGGTTGGTTTGGACAGCGTGGGTTGGTTGGGACAGCGTGGGTTGGTTGGGACAACGTGGGTTGGTTGGGACAGCGTGGGTTGGTTGGGACAGCGTGGGTTGGTTGGGACAGCGTGGGTTGGTTGGGACAGCGTGGGTTGGTTGGGACAGCGTGGGTTGGTTGGGACAGCGTGGGTTGGCAGGCTGCTGCTGCAGAAGGAGCAGGCTACTATTCCCCGTTGTTTATCGGTTCCATTTTGACGGCCAGCAGCTGGGGTTTATCTAATGTTCCCTCGTTATATTTTAGCTCATCTCACTCTGGCTAGCATTAGTTGTTGTTCTTGTTGTTGTTGATGTGTATAACTGATGTAGAGAACCTACCTGTTCATGGTTGTTTGATCAATGGGACTGTAAAGTTCCCAAATGTAACAGGACTCCTGTGGTACATTACTGCAGAAATCCTTTCAGGTCTATTTTGTGTCTTTAGGCGAATGTGTTCCAATGATCTAAAGTCACGCTGTTGCTGCTGCCTGGAAACACACAGTCCAGTTCATAGTGAATGATGGCAGGCCCTACTGCCTGGAAACACACAGTCCAGTTCATAGTGAATGATGGCAGGCCCTACTGCCTGGAAACACACAGTCCAGTTCATAGTGAATGATGGCAGGCCCTACTGCCTGGAAACACACAGTCCAGTTCATAGTGAATGATGGCAGGCCCTACTGCCTGGAAACACACAGTCCAGTTCATAGTGAATGATGACAGGCCCTACTGCCTGGAAACACACAGTCCAGTTCATAGTGAATGATGGCAGGCCCTACTGCCTGGAAACACACAGTCCAGTTCATAGTGAATGATGGCAGGCCCTACTGCCTGGAAACACACAGTCCAGTTCAAAGTGAATGATGGCAGGCCCTACTGCCTGGAAACACACAGTCCAGTTCATAGTGAATGATGGCAGGCCCTACTGCCTGGAAACACACAGTCCAGTTCATAGTGAATGATGGCAGGCCCTACTGCCTGGAAACACACAGTCCAGTTCATAGTGAATGATGGCAGGTCCTACTGCCTGTAAACACACAGTCCAGTTCATAGTGAATGATGGCAGGCCCTACTGCCTGGAAACACACAGTCCAGTTCATAGTGAATGATGGCAGGCCCTACTGCCTGGAAACACACAGTCCAGTTCATAGTGAATGATGGCAGGCCCTACTGCCTGGAAACACACAGTCCAGTTCATAGTGAATGATGGCAGGCCCTACTGCCTGGAAACACACAGTCCAGTTCAAAGTGAATGATGGCAGGCCCTACTGCCTGGAAACACACAGTCCAGTTCATAGTGAATGATGGCAGGCCCTACTGCCTGGAAACACACAGTCCAGTTCATAGTGAATGATGGCAGGCCCTACTGCCTGGAAACACACAGTCCAGTTCATAGTGAATGATGGCAGGCCCTACTGCCTGTAAACACACAGTCCAGTTCATAGTGAATGATGGCAGGCCCTACTGCCTGGAAACACACAGTCCAGTTCATAGTGAATGATGGCAGGCCCTACTGCCTGGAAACACACAGTCCAGTTCAAAGTGAATGATGGCAGGCCTGCGAGGCAAATGTCTTGTTTGCATATAGACCTACTGTAGCTGTGATATGGCGCACCGGTCTGCGTAGACTCTGGTTCTGGATGAGACAGATGTTTTTGTTTATTTATCGTATTTAGGTTTTATTTATCGTAGTGTTTATACATTATCCAAACGCATGGCCACTTTCTCACTCTATATTGCCATAAAATTTTCACAAATGTCTTCATGTACATAATTCCCAAATGGTCTATGAAGTTAGGAAAATGTGAAAATGACATATCTAAGTGATCGCTTGTAAAAAAAAAACTCAACAGATTAATAAGATTTCATGTTAGTGGAACGTTGTCAGTTAAACTTTAAAGTTGCACTATGCAGAAATCGATCCACCATTTTCTGGATGCTAAAATTCTAAACGTTAATTTCAGTTTATGTGAAAAAACAAGCAAGAATAGTGTAGAAAATCATTGTACCATCTAAATATATTTTCCATCACCAAAAATGTTATATTTTAAGTTGTTTGAATCTGGTGTACAAAATCGAAAGTAAAAGATGCAAAAACAAAACTTAAGAACATGAAGCTAGAAATAGTGCACATAGAACAGAACTACAGCTTCTTAGACTTGCTTTCAATGAGAATGACAGATTTATAACACATTTCTATGTGAATTTGGTCGGGTCGCCTCATAGCAGCTTTAGAACACTTGTATAAGCCTTCATAGCACCTGTATGAGCCTTCACAGCACCTGTATGAGCCTGCATACACCAAACACAACGCATATGGCTATAAAAGTAGTTTAGTGAATATTTAACAGGCTGATATATGCAGGCCCATGTCCCTCAGTGGCCCTCTGTTCCACATAAAGCAGTCAGTTAGGAGACAGAGCAGCGCTAATGGAAGATGATATGATATGAATCTCCCTGTGTGTGTCTGTGTGTGTGTGTGTGTGTGTGTGTGTGTGTGTGTGTGTGTGTGTGTGTGTGTGTGTGTGTGTGTGTGTGTGTGTGTGTGTGTGTGTGTGTGTGTGTGTGTGTGTGTGTGTGTGTGTGTGTGTGTGTGTGTGTGTGTGTGTGTGTGTGTGTGTGTGTGTGTGTGTGTGTGTGTGTGTCTGTGTCTGTGTGTGTGTCTGTGTGTGTGTGCGTGCGCGTGTCTGTGTGTGTGTCTGTGTGTGTGCGTATAATGGGAGATATGATATGAACCTGCCGGTCGCCCGCTGTCACT
>NC_092091.1:81225198-81230198 GCF_045679555.1 Salvelinus alpinus | reverse complement strand
GTAGATTCACATCCACCCTGCTGGTAACAGTGTTGTTAGACCAGGTAGATTCACATCCACCCTACTGGTAACAGTGTTGTTAGACCAGGTAGATTCACATCCACCCTGCTGTTAACAGTGTAGTTAGACCAGGTAGATTCACATCCACCCTGCTGGTAACAGTGTTGTTAGACCTGGTAGATTCACATCCACCCTGCTGTTAACAGTGTAGTTAGACCAGGTAGATTTACATCCACCCTGCTGTTAACAGTGTTGTTAGACCAGGTAGATTCACATCCACCCTGCTGTTAACAGTGTTGTTAGACCAGGTAGATTCACATCCACCCTGCTGTTAACAGTGTAGTTAGACCAGGTAGATTCACATCCACCCTGCTGTTAACAGTGTAGTTAGACCAGGTAGATTCACATCCACCCTGCTGTTAACAGTGTTGTTAGACCAGGTAGAGTCACATCCACCCTGCTGTTAACAGTGTTGTTAGACCAGGTAGATTCACATCCACCCTGCTGTTAACAGTGTTGTTAGACCAGGTAGATTCACATCCACCCTGCTGTTAACAGTGTAGTTAGACCAGGTAGATTCACATCCACCCTGCTGTTAACAGTGTAGTTAGACCAGGTAGATTCACATCCAACCTGCTGTTAACAGTGTTGTTAGACCAGGTAGATTCACATCCACTCTGCTGTTAACAGTGTTGTTAGACCAGGTTGATTCACATCCATCCTGCTGTTAACAGTGTTGTTAGACCAGGTAGATTCACATCCACCCTGCTGTTAACAGTGTTGTTAGATCAGGTAGATTCACCTCCACCCTGCTGTTAACAGTGTTGTTAGACCAGGTAGATTCACATCCACCCTGCTGTTAACAGTGTAGTTAGACCAGGTAGATTCACATCCACCCTGCTGTTAACAGTGTTGTTAGACCAGGTAGATTCACATCCACCCTGCTGTTAACAGTGTTGTTAGACCAGGTAGATTCACATCCACCCTGCTGTTAACAGTGTTGTTAGACCAGGTAGATTCACATCCACCCTGCTGTTAACAGTGTTGTTAGACCAGGTAGATTCACATCCACCCTGCTGGTAACAGTGTTGTTAGACCAGGTAGATTCACATCCACCCTACTGGTAACAGTGTTGTTAGACCAGGTAGATTCACATCCACCCTGCTGTTAACAGTGTAGTTAGACCAGGTAGATTCACATCCACCCTGCTGGTAACAGTGTTGTTAGACCTGGTAGATTCACATCCACCCTGCTGTTAACAGTGTAGTTAGACCAGGTAGATTCACATCCACCCTGCTGTTAACAGTGTTGTTAGACCAGGTAGATCCACATCCACCCTGCTGTTAACAGTGTTGTTAGACCAGGTAGATTCACATCCACCCTGCTGTTAACAGTGTAGTTAGACCAGGTAGATTCACATCCACCCTGCTGTTAACAGTGTAGTTAGACCAGGTAGATTCACATCCACCCTGCTGTTAACAGTGTTGTTAGACGAGGTAGAGTCACATCCACCCTGCTGTTAACAGTGTTGTTAGACCAGGTAGATTCACATCCACCCTGCTGTTAACAGTGTTGTTAGACCAGGTAGATTCACATCCACCCTGCTGTTAACAGTGTAGTTAGACCAGGTAGATTCACATCCACCCTGCTGTTAACAGTGTGGTTAGACCAGGTAGATTCACATCCACCCTGCTGTTAACAGTGTGGTTAGACCAGGTAGATTCACATCCACCCTGCTGTTAACAGTGTTGTTAGACCAGGTAGATTCACATCCACCCTGCTGTTAACAGTGTTGTTAGACCAGGTAGATTCACATCCACCCTGCTGTTAACAGTGTAGTTAGACCAGGTAGATTCACATCCACCCTGCTGTTAACAGTGTAGTTAGACCAGGTAGATTCACATCCACCCTGCTGTTAACAGTGTAGTTAGACCAGGTAGATTCACATCCACCCTGCTGTTAACAGTGTTGTTAGACCAGGTAGATTCACATCCACCCTGCTGTTAACAGTGTTGTTAGACCAGGTAGATTCACATCCACCCTGCTGTTAACAGTGTTGTTAGACCAGGTAGATTCACATCCACCCTGCTGTTAACAGTGTAGTTAGACCAGGTAGATTCACATCCACCCTGCTGGTAACAGTGTTGTTAGACCAGGTAGATTCACATCCACCCTACTGGTAACAGTGTTGTTAGACCAGGTAGATTCACATCCACCCTGCTGTTAACAGTGTAGTTAGACCAGGTAGATTCACATCCACCCTGCTGGTAACAGTGTTGTTAGACCTGGTAGATTCACATCCACCCTGCTGTTAACAGTGTAGTTAGACCAGGTAGATTCACATCCACCCTGCTGTTAACAGTGTTGTTAGACCAGGTAGATCCACATCCACCCTGCTGTTAACAGTGTTGTTAGACCAGGTAGATTCACATCCACCCTGCTGTTAACAGTGTAGTTAGACCAGGTAGATTCACATCCACCCTGCTGTTAACAGTGTAGTTAGACCAGGTAGATTCACATCCACCCTGCTGTTAACAGTGTTGTTAGACGAGGTAGAGTCACATCCACCCTGCTGTTAACAGTGTTGTTAGACCAGGTAGATTCACATCCACCCTGCTGTTAACAGTGTTGTTAGACCAGGTAGATTCACATCCACCCTGCTGTTAACAGTGTAGTTAGACCAGGTAGATTCACATCCACCCTGCTGTTAACAGTGTAGTTAGACCAGGTAGATTCACATCCACCCTGCTGTTAACAGTGTTGTTAGACCAGGTAGATTCACATCCACTCTGCTGTTAACAGTGTTGTTAGACCAGGTTGATTCACATCCATCCTGCTGTTAACAGTGTTGTTAGACCAGGTAGATTCACATCCACCCTGCTGTTAACAGTGTTGTTAGATCAGGTAGATTCACCTCCACCCTGCTGTTAACAGTGTTGTTAGACCAGGTAGATTCACATCCACCCTGCTGTTAACAGTGTAGTTAGACCAGGTAGATTCACATCCACCCTGCTGTTAACAGTGTTGTTAGACCAGGTAGATTCACATCCACCCTGCTGTTAACAGTGTTGTTAGACCAGGTAGATTCACATCCACCCTGCTGTTAACAGTGTTGTTAGACCAGGTAGATTCACATCCACCCTGCTGTTAACAGTGTTGTTAGACCAGGTAGATTCACATCCACCATGCTGTTAACAGTGTAGTTAGACCAGGTAGATTCACATCCACCCTGCTGTTAACAGTGTTGTTAGACCACGTAGATTCACATCCACCCTGCTGTTAACAGTGTTGTTAGACCAGGTAGATTCACATCCACCCTGCTGTTAACAGTGTTGTTAGACCAGGTAGATTCACATCCACCATACTGTTAACTTCTAATTGGTCCCAATCCCGGATCCGGGAGCACCCCCATCAGTAAAAAAGCTGACTAGCATAGCCTAGCATAGCGTCACAAGTAAATACTAGCATCTAAATATCATTAAATCACAAGTCCAAGACACCAGATGAAAGATACACATCTTGTGAATCCAGCCATCATTTCTGATTTTTAAAATGTTTTACAGGGAAGACACAATATGTAAATCTATTAGCTAACCACCATAGCAAAAGACACAACTTTTTTTTCCACCATTTTTTTCCTGCATAGGTAGCTATCACAATTTCGACCAAATAAAGATATAAATAGCCACTAACCAAGAAAAAACTTCATCAGATGACAGTCTAATAACATATTTATTGTATAGCATATGTTTTGTTAGAAAAATGTGCATATTTCAGGTATAAATCACAGTTCTACATTGCAGCTGCAATCTGAAATAGTGCCGAAGCAGCCAGAATAATTACAGAGACCAACGTCAAATACCTAAATACTCATCATAAAACTTTTCTGAAAAATACACAGCGTACAGCAAATGAAAGACCAACATCTTGTGAATCCAGCCAATATTTCAGATTTTTTAAGTGTTTTACAGCGAAAACACAATATAGCATTATATTAGCTTACCACAATAGCCAGAAACACAAGCCGTTTACCAGCAGCAAAGGTTAGCGATCCTAACAAACCAGCAAAAGATATATAATTTTAGACAAACCTTCATATACTTCATCAGATGACAGTCCTGTAACATCATATTACACAATGCATATAGGATTTGTTCGAAAATGTGCATATTTAGTGGCACAAATCGTGGTTATACAATGTGATTAGTAGCAACATTTCAGGCAATCTGGCCGGCGCCATCTTGCAGAGGCACCTAATCTAATCGATAACTAATCATAAACTTGACTAAAAAATACAGGTTGGACAGCAAATGAAAGATACAGTAGTTCTTAATGCAACCGCTGTGTTAGATCTTTAAAATTAACGTTACTCGACATACAGCGTGCGTTACAGCGAGACCATGCCGAAATTAATGGCGGACTAATAATTTTACATTGTTCCACAGAAGTACGAATTAACATCATAAATAGCTCTTACTTTTGGATGATCTTCCATCAGAATCTTGGGCAAGTGGTCCTTTGTCCAGAACAATCGTCTTTTGGTTGAAAGATGTCCTCTACTCCTGTAGAAATTAGCTGCTAACGCCGATGTACCGGAGAGGTGCCCAACTCGTGATAACGCCTGACAAAGAAACTCAAGAAAATCGCAATAAACTGCTATAAACTGCTATAAATCGGTTTAAATTAACTACCTTATGAAGTTTTTAAGACAAAAAACAAATTAAATCAGAGCCGGAGATATAGAACTGCTAAACCGAAAGCTTTTGAAGACGCCATGCCGTGTCCCTCATGCGTCAGGCGCCTCGTCGAAAAGGTCGGTACTTCCGTTCCAAGAGGTTTTATACTCCCCCAGATGGTGCTATCCGCTCCATTCAAAGTCTCACCGCTGACTGACATCTAGGGGAAGGCGTATGCAGTGCATGTAGCCCCATAGCTTATAAGGGAATTTATAAACCGACCCTGGAACAGAGACCTCAATTTCAGAAATCTCACTTCTTGAC
>NC_092091.1:81150198-81215198 GCF_045679555.1 Salvelinus alpinus | reverse complement strand
TGAGGGTTGTGATAGAGAGGAGAAATAGATGGTTTAATTGCAAAGCGTGTCTGTGTCAGTGTGTGTGTGTCTTTGTGTGTGTGTCTGTGTGCATGTGTGTGTGTGTGTGTGTGTGTGTGTGTGTGTGTGTGTGTGTGTGTGTGTGTGTGTGTGTGTGTGTGTGTGTGTGTGTGTGTGTGTGCGCGTGTGCGTGTGTGCGTGTGTGCGTGTGTGCGTGTGTGCGTGTGTGCGTGTGTGCGTGCGTGCGTGCGTGCGTGCGTGTGTGCGTGTGTGCGTGCGTGCGTGCCTGTGTGTCTGCGTGCGTGCGTGTGTGCGTGTGTGCGTGTGTGCGCGTGTGCGCGTGTGCGTGTGTGTGTGTGCGTGAGTATCCAGAGACTTGACAGTATGTTATCTCAGGCCTACAGACAGACAGTCAGACCAGTGCCAACCCTCTGAGAGGTCCCTGTAGCACGCTCTGAAATACCACTGGATGAACCATGTGTGTGTGTGTGTGTGTGTGTGTGTGTGTGTGTGTGTGTGTGTGTGTGTGTGTGTGTGTGTGTGTGTGTGTGTGTGTTGTGCACCAATGTGCCCAATGCAAGGATGTATACGCAGCTGTGTCTGTGTGTGCTCATACATCTAGTGTGTGTGTATATGCTAGTGCCAGTTTGTTAGCCAGTATAAGTAGTGTGTGTGTGTGTGTGTGTGTGTGTGTGTGTGTGTGTGTGTGTGTGTGTGTGTGTGTGTGTGTGTGTGTGTGTGTGTGTGTGTGTGTGTGTGTGTGTGTGTGTGTGTGTGTGTGTGCGTGTGCGTGTGCGTGTGTGTGTGTGTGTATCAGCACTGTAAGTGTTTTCTGTTACAGTCCACGCTGCCCATGTTGCCATCTCCTGTTGTTGGCTACATGCCTCCATCCAACCATCTGCACACAGACATACCCCCTGTCAGCCTGCCCTGTGGAGAGAGAGAAAGAGAGAGAGAGAGAAAGAGAGAGAGAGAGAGAGAGAGAGAGAGAGAGAGAGAGAGAGAGAGAGAGAGAGAGAGAGAGAGAGAGAGAGAGAGAGAGAGAGAGAGAGAGAGAGAGAGAGAGAGAGAGAGAGAGAGAGAGAGAGAGAGAGAGAGAGAGAGAGAGAGAGAGAGAGAGAGAGAGAGAGAGAGAGACAGAGAGAAAGACGGAGAGGAGAGATAAAGTGTGAAAGAGAGAGAGTGAGAGGTAGAGAGAGAGAAAGAGAGAAAAGGGGAAATAAATGGAGCATAATTGACCATAATAGCCAATCACACTGAGTTATTATATAGACAAGGACAAAGACCAGCAGTACCAATCAGCTATTTCAAACCATTCTTCTCATCCAACTTTGCAGAAAGCCTCTTCAAAATTACAGTTCAGAAACATTCTTTCTCTTCTACGATTCACTTCTATAATTATAGAAGAAAACAAACAGCTCTTTCACCCATCAATCAACACAATATAAATAAATGAACCTTAGCGACTGTGAATTGTTCCCCTCCATCTCAGCATGTAGCCCCCTGTTCAAAATGCAAAGAGCTCTCAGTCGACTCAAAACATGTCATTTGGTGGAGGAAGAAGAAAATGATTCAACACAAAATCTCTTTGCTTGTTTCTGATTCATTTCTGACGTACTGTTACCCATGAAACATACCTGTACATCTTCTGTGCCTGTGTCCCAAATGACACAATATCTCAGGAAGTATGGGCTGTGGTCAAAAGTAGTGCACTATGGGCCCTGGTCGAAAGTAGTGCACTATGGGCCCTGGTCAAAAGTAGTGCACTATGGGCCCTGGTCAAAAGTAGTGCACTATGGGCCCTGGTCAAAAGTAGTGCATTATGGGCCCTGGTCAAAAGTATTGCACTGTGTATGGAATAATATTCCACGCAGACCAAGTCAAACAGGCGACTGCATCCATGTAAAAATCAGAGACGACACATATTGCTACGTTTCCATCTCTTGGCTCCGCTAGCCGTGTATAGCCTAGCGTAGCACAACGCCGCGGGCTAAGCTAATTGCATGGTTTTGTATTGATTGCCTTAGCAGGCTAAATTGTCTGTAATTAGCTTCTCTCTCCATCCCAAATGGGCCTGTATTCCCTATATAGAGTACAACTGTTGACCAGGGCCCGTGTGGCTATGTATAGGGAATAAGTCTCCGTTGGGAACGCAGCCTCTCTCTCCTCCTAGCTGGCAGACTGGAACCCGGAGAACAGGTGTTACTCTAAGTAGCAGTTGCAGTGAAACGGTGCCATCGTGTCAAAGGTTCCTGATCTATTTTGGAGCACAGCGGTGTTTATTGTGTCAGATGATGGTGATGCTGAAATCAAAGCTACCCGCCATGAGTGATCAAAAATGACAACACTACTGCTCCTGTAGGACTACACTTTCAATATGACGATCTGCACTGGCACATAATCACTGGAAAAGTCATACAGAGTACAGAGAACTCTACTATAACCTACAGCTATAGATGGATGATGGTGTTAACCTACAGAGAACTCTACTATAACCTACAGCTATAGATGGATGATGGTGTTAACCTACAGCTATAGATGGATGATGGTGTTAACCTACAGCTATAGATGGATGATGGTGTTAACCTACAGAGAACTCTACTATAACCTACAGCTATAGATGGATGATGGTGTTAACCTACAGCTATAGATGGATGATGGTGTTAACCTACAGAGAACTCTACTATAACCTACAGCTATAGATGGATGATGGTGTTAACCTACAGCTATAGATGGATGATGGTGTTAACCTACAGAGAACTCTACTATAACCTACAGCTATAGATGGATGATGGTGTTAACCTACAGCTATAGATGGATGATGGTGTTAACCTACAGCTATAGATGGATGATGGTGTTAACCTACAGAGAACTCTACTATAACCTACAGCTATAGATGGATGATGGTGTTAACCTACAGCTATAGATGGATGATGGTGTTAACCTACAGCTATAGATGGATGATGGTGTTAACCTACAGAGAACTCTACTATAACCTACAGCTATAGATGGATGATGGTGTTAACCTACAGCTATAGATGGATGATGGTGTTAACCTACAGAGAACTCTACTATAACCTACAGCTATAGATGGATGATGGTGTTAACCTACAGCTATAGATGGATGATGGTGTTAACCTACAGAGAACTCTACTATAACCTACAGCTATAGATGGATGATGGTGTTAACCTACAGCTATAGATGGATGATGGTGTTAACCTACAGCTATAGATGGATGATGGTGTTAACCTACAGAGAACTCTACTATAACCTACAGCTATAGATGGATGATGGTGTTAACCTACAGCTATAGATGGATGATGGTGTTAACCTACAGAGAACTCTACTATAACCTACAGCTATAGATGGATGATGGTGTTAACCTACAGCTATAGATGGATGATGGAGTTAACCTACAGCTATAGATGGATGATGGTGTTAACCTAAAGCTATAGATGGATGATGGTGTTAACCTACAGAGAACTCTACTATAACCTACAGCTATAGATGGATGATGGTGTTAACCTACAGCTATAGATGGATGATGGTGTTAACCTACAGATATAGATGGATGATGGTGTTAACCTACAGCTATAGATGGATGATGGTGTTAACATAGAGAGAACTCTACTGTAACCTACAGCTATAGATGGATGATGGTGTTAACCTACAGCTATAGATGGATGATGGTGTTAACCTACAGAGAACTCTACTATAACCTACAGCTATAGATGGATGATGGTGTTAACATACAGATATAGATGGATGATGGTGTTAACCTATAGATATAGATGGATGATGGTGTTAACCTACTGATAACTGTACTATAACCTACTGATATAGATGGATGATGGTGTTAACCTACAGAGAACTCTACTATAACCTACAGCTATAGATGGATGATGGTGTTAACATACAGATATAGATGGATGATGGTGTTAACATACAGATATAGATGGATGATGGTGTTAACCTACAGAGAACTCTACTATAACCTACAGCTATAGATGGATGATGGTGTTAACCTACAGATATAGATGGATGATGGTGTTAACATACAGAGAACTCTACTATAACCTACAGATATAGATGGATGATGGTGTTAACCTACAGCTATAGATGGATGATGGTGTTAACCTACAGAGAACTCTACTATAACCTACAGCTATAGATGGATGATGGTGTGAACATACAGATATAGATGGATGATGGTGTTAACCTACAGATATAGATGGATGATGGTGTTAACCTACAGATATAGATGGATGATGGTGTTAACCTACAGAGAACTCTACTATAACCTACAGATATAGATGGATGATGGTGTTAACATACAGATATAGATGGATGATGGTGTTAACATACAGATATAGATGGATGATGGTGTTAACCTACAGAGAGCTCTACTATAACCTACAGCTATAGATGGATGATGGTGTTAACCTACAGATATAGATGGATGATGGTGTTAACATACAGAGAACTCTACTATAACCTATAGATATAGATGGATGATGGTGTTAACCTACAGATATAGATGGATGATGGTGTTAACCTACAGATAACTATAATATAACCTACAGATATAGATGGATGATGGTGTTAACCTACAGATAACTATAATATAACCTACAGATATAGATGGATGATGGTGTTAACCTACTGATAACTATACTATAACCTAGAGCTATAGATGGATGATGGTGTTAACATACAGCTATAGATGGATGATGGTGTTAACCTACAGCTATAGATGGATGATGGTGTTAACCTACAGAGAACTCCACCATATCCTGTTATTTGGTTTCTCCCAAACCTATGAAGAAACACATAGCTGTTCTAGCCTAACCACAGCATGTCAGAGGGAGTGTGTGTGACAGGCAGTATGTGTGTGTGTGTGCGTGTCGTCGTGAGATTGAGTGTGTTTAAAGGAACTCTTTCATCTCTGCCAGAGTCCCCAGCGGTTCCATCCTTGCCAATCCATTTCCTGGAGTTGGCTCAGAATCGTCCAATGGGACGCGAGGAGAGAAATGGAAAACAGCAGTAGGGGGGAAACGGGGGTCCCATGGCACCCCCCTAACCGTGAATATAGCACCCCAGGGGTGTCTCTTTGCCCCAGTCGTACCCCCCTAGTGACTGTGGAAACCCTGGCTCTTCGGGCCTTATGGGGAAGGGAGATAGACAGATCTATGAGAAACACTGGTGCTGCCGCCACAATATCCTCAACACAGTCGAGGAAGGGAGTGTGCTGAGTGTGCTGAGTGTGTGTGTGTGTGTGTGTGTGTGTGTGTGTGTGTGTGTGTGTGTGTGTGTGTGTGTGTGTGTGTGTGTGTGTGTGTGTGTGTGTTGGAGGGGCGGGGGTCGTGTGTACTGATGACATCCACATCTTAGAACGCTCTCTGTGTTTAAACATGTACAACTAGATGATCTTCATTTTCCTTCACAGCAAGAAATGCAAAGCAGTAACTATATTCAAGGTTGAAATAAGATACGGGACCTGTATGCTGGTACTTGCTCGCATCTGTGCGTGCCTGCTTGTCCGTGTGCATGTGTGTGTGTGTGTGTTGAAGGGGAGGTGGCGGGGGGGTCGTGTATATGTGTATGTGTGTGTGTCGAGGGTGTGTGTGTGTGTGTGTGTGGTGGGGGGTGGGTGTGTGTCTTGATGAGATCCACAGATTATTGCGTGTGTGTTTACTCAGATACTACCCGCAGGCGGAGCACCAGTCAGTGTGTTCATTAGCAGTCTTCGCTAGCACAGAGATCCATGGAAAAATGACTGCTATTAATTTAACGTCTGTCAGTACACACACACACACAAACACACACATACAAACACACACTCAGACGCCCACCGATTCATTAACTCGTTTGGAACACAAGGACCTACCAACTGCTAGAAGCAAACAGATCTGAATGATGCCAACGGAGAGAGAGAGAAAGAGAGAGAGAGAGAGAGAGAGAGAGAGAGAGAGAGAGAGAGAGAGAGAGAGAGAGAGAGAGAGAGAGAGAGAGAGAGAGAGACAGAGAGAGACAGAGAGAGAGCGATGTTTTATTTTTGATTGTTTATTTCACTTTTGATTATGATCTATTTCACTTGCTTTGGCAATGTAAACTTGTGTTTCGCATGCCAATAAAGCCCCTTGAATTGAATTGAATTGAGAGAGAGAGAGAAGGAGAGAGAGAGAGAGAGAGAGAGAGAGAGAGAGAGAGAGAGAGAGAGAGAGAGAGAGAGAGAGAGAGAGAGAGAGAGAGAGAGAGAGAGAGAGAGAGAGGGAGAGGGGGAGAGAGAGAATCAGAAAGAGAGCCAGAGTAAATACTGTCTGTTAAAAGGTTATTTTGATATGTTGTTTCAAGATATAATGGGTATTGATAGAGTGGAGTACAATATAATACAGTACATCTTGATTTAGCCACTGGTTTACAATGGAATTCAGATTAAAGAGACATCTTTATTGATGGGCTCTACAGCTAATTGTTGAGGGAGTGACAGAATGTGGGCACTCCTGAGCCTACATGTATGTGTGCTTACGTTCACACGACTATACAGACATAGGATCTTAATTTGTTCACTCTTTTTCTTCACTCAGCACGATATGAAAACATACTTAAGTTTTAAAAAAGGCTTCTAAAGTGTGTGATTTGCACTTAGAAATTTCAGTATTGATTTGACCTGATGAAAAATGTATCAAGCCCTACAAAAATAGCCATCAATTATAATCCACATAATAATTCACTTTTCCTGTTGCTGCAGAATTATTTTTCTGCTGTAGAAAACTAGCTCAAATTAAGATCCTACATCTGGCCAATAGGGGGTGTTTATATTGGTACAAGTGTCTACCCTGTACAAGTGTCTACCCTGTACAAGTGTCTACCCTGTACAAGTGTCTACCCTGTTCAGTACAAGTGTGTGGTGGGAACAGGAAATTTGTTTTTTTGCAAATCCCCCATCTCCCTGAGACACCCCCGGAGAGTGGGGTCATAGCCTGGTATCTGACATTATTGACGGTGGCCCTGGAACAATAGGCTCTATGCCGGACAATGTTCTGGGTTTGACTTAACAATAACACTCATTTTCTGTTTAGATGGAAGTGCTGTTTTGACCGGTACAGAGTCAATGTCCGGGGGCACCAGTAAGTCGAGGTAACTGAGGTAAATTGTACATGTAGGTAGAGTTATTAAGTGATTATGCATAGATAATAACAGAGAGTAGCAGCGGTGTAAAAGGGGGGGAAATGTAAATAGTCTGGGTAGCCATTTGATTAGATGTTCAGGAGTCTTATGGGGGGTAGAAGCGGTTTAGAATCCTCTTGGACCAAGAACTGGCGCTCCAGTACCACTTGCCATGCGGAAGTAGAGAGAACAGTCTATGACTGGGGTGGCTGGAGTCTTTGACAATTTTTAGGGCCTTCCTCTGACACCGCCTGGTATAGAGGTCCTGGATGGCAGGAAGTTTGGCCCCAGGGATGTACTGGGCCGTACTCACTACCCTCTGTAGTGCCTTGCAATCGGAGGCTGAGCAGTTGCCATACCAGGCAGTGATGCAACCGGTCAGGATGCTCTCAATGGTGCAGCTGTATAACCTTTTGAGGATCTGAGGACCCATGCCAAATATTTTCAGTGTCCTGAGGGGGAATAGGCATTGTCATGTCCTCTTCACAACTGTCTTGGTGTGTTTGGACCATGTTGGTTTGTTGGTGATGTGGACACAAGGGAACTTGAAGCTCTCAACCTGCTCCACTACAGCCCCATCGATGAGAAGGGGGCGTGCTCGGTCCTCCTTTTCCTGTATTCCACAATCATCTCCTTTGTCTTGATCACGTTGAGGGGGAGGTTGTTGTCCTTGCACCACACGGTCAGGTCTCTGACATCCTCCCTATAGGCTGTCTCATCGTTGTCGGTGATCAGGCCTACCACTGTTGTGTCATCGGCAAACTTAATGATGGTGTTGGAGTCGTGCCTGGCTGTGCAGTCATGAGTGAACAGGGAGTACAGGAGGGGGCTGAGCATGCATCCCTGAGGGGCCCCCGTATTGAGGATCAGTGTGGCGGATGTGTTGTTACCTACCCTTACCACATGGGGGCGGCCCGTCATGAAGTCCAGGATCCAGTTGCAGAGGGAGATGTTTAGTTCCAGGATCCTTAGCTTAGTGATGAGCTTTGAGGGTACTATGGTGTTGAACGCTGAGCTGTAGTCAATGAATATCATTCTCACATTGTAAAGGTTTTCTTCCTGGGGTGAAGGAGAGGACCAAAATGCAGCGTAGCCAGTGCTCAACATGTTTAATTATAAGAACAAGTGAACACTACAAACAACTTACAAAATAACAAACGTGCAAAACCGATACAGACCTATCTGGTGCAGAACACAAACACAGAGACAGGTAACACCCACCCACAACGAACACAGTGAAACAACCTACCTAAATATGACTCTTAATTAGAGGAACGCAAAACACCTGCCTCTAATTAAGAGCCATACCAGGCAACCCTAAACCAACATAGAAACACACAACATAGAATGCCCACCCAAAACTCACGCCCTGACCATCACACACATACAAAACAACAGAAAACAGGTCAGGAACGTGACAGAACCCCCCCCTCAAGGTGCGAACGCCGGGCGCACCAGCACAAAGTCCAGGGGAGGGTCTGGGTGGGCATCTGACCACGGTGGTGGCTCAGGCTCCGGACGCTGTCCCCACACCACCATAGTCACTCCCCGCTTCTGTATCCCCCTCCCAATGACCACCCTCCAACTAAAACCACCTAAATGAAGGGGCAGCACCGGGATAAGGGGCAGCACCGGGATAAGGGGCAGCACCGGGATAAGGGGCGGCAGGTCCTGGCTGAGGAACTCTGGCAGGTCCTGGCTGAGGGACTCTGGCAGGTCCTGGCTGAGGGACTCTGGCAGGTCCTGGCTGAGGGACTCTGGCAGGTCCTGGCTGAGGGACTCTGGCAGGTCCGGGCTGAGGGACTCTGGCAGGTCCGGGCTGAGGGACTCTGGCAGGTCCGGGCTGAGGGACTCTGGCACGTCCGGGCTGAGGGACTCTGGCTGGTCATGGCTCGCTGACGGCTCTGGCTGGTCATGGCTCGCTGACGGCTCTGGCTGATCCGGTCTGGCGGAAGGCTCTGGTTGATCCGGTCTGGCGGAAGGCTCTGGCTGATCCGGTCTGGCGGAAGGCTCTGGCTGATCCGGTCTGGCGGAAGGCTCTGGCTGATCCGGTCTGGCGGAAGGCTCTGGCTGATCCGGTCTGGCGGAAGGCTCTGGCTGATCCGGTCTGGCGGAAGGCTCTGGCTGATCCGGTCTGGCGGAAGGCTCTAGCGGCTCCTGTCTGGCGGACGGCTCTAGCGGCTCCTGTCTGGCGGACGGCTCTGTAGGCTCATGGCAGACGGGCGGCTTTGCAGGCTCATGGCAGACGGGCGGCTTTGCAGGCTCATGGCAGACGGACAGTTCAGACGGCGTAGGGCAGACGGGCAGTTCAGACGCCGCTGGGCAGACGGGCAGTTCAGGCGCCGCTGGGCAGACGGGCAGTTCAGGCGCCGCTGGGCAGACGGCAGACTCTGGCCGGCTGAGACGCACTGTAGGCCTGGTGCGTGGTACCGGAACTGGAGGTACCGGGCTAAGGACACGCACCTTCAGGCTAGTGCGGGGAACAACAACAGGGCACACTGGACTCTCGTGGCGCACTCTAGGCCTGGTGCGTGGTACCGGAACTGGAGGTACCGGGCTGAGGGCACGCACCTCAGGGCGAGTGCGGGGAGAAGGAACAGTGCGTACAGGGCTCTGGAGACGCACAGGAGGCTTGGTGCGTGGTGCCGGAACTGGAGGCACTGGGCTGGAGACACGCACCATAGGGAGAGTGCGTGGAGGAGGAACAGGGCTCTGGAGATGCACTGGAAGCCTGGTGCGTGGTGTAGGCACTGGTGGTACTGAGCTGGGGTGGGAAGGTGGCGCCGGATATACCGGACCGTGAAGGAGGACACGTGCTCTTGAGCACCGAGCCTCCCCAACCTTACCAGGTTGAATGGTCCCCGTAGCCCTGCCAGTGCGGCGAGGTGGAATAGCCCGCACTGGGCTATGCAGGCGAACCGGGGACACCACCTGTAAGGCTGGTGCCACGTACGCCGGCCCGAGGAGACGTACTGGAGACCAGATACGTTGGGCCGGCTTCATGGCACTCGGCTCGATGCCCAACCTAGCCCTCCCAGTGCGGCAAGGTGGAATAGCCCGCACTGGGCTAAGCACGCGTACTGGGGACACCGTGCGCTTTACCGCATAACACGGTGTCTGACCAGTACGACGCTCTCTCACTCCACGGCAAGCCCGGGGAGTTGGCTCAGGTATCCAACCCGGCTTCGCCACACTCCCCTTTAGCCTCCCCCCAAGAAATTTTTGGGTGAGCCTCTCGGGCTTCCAGCCTCTCTTACGTGCTGCCTCCTCAATCCACCGCTCCTGGGCTGTGGCTGCCTCCTTCACCTCCCGAGAGCGGCGATTCTCTCCAACGCTTCCCCAGGGTCCTTTTCCGTCCATGATCTCCCAAGACCATTCCTCCTGTGTCCAGTAGTCCTGTGTACTGGGCCGCTGCTGCTCCCCGTTGCTACGCTGCTTGGTCCTGGTTTGGTGGGTGGTTCTGTAAAGGTTTTCTTCCTGGGGTGAAGGAGAGGACCAAAATGCAGCGTAGCCAGTGCTCAACATGTTTAATTATAAGAACAAGTGAACACTACAAACAACTTACAAAATAACAAACGTGCAAAACCGATACAGACCTATCTGGTGCAGAACACAAACACAGAGACAGGTAACACCCACCCACAACGAACACAGTGAAACAACCTACCTAAATATGACTCTTAATTAGAGGAACGCAAAACACCTGCCTCTAATTAAGAGCCATACCAGGCAACCCTAAACCAACATAGAAACACACAACATAGAATGCCCACCCAAAACTCACGCCCTGACCATCACACACATACAAAACAACAGAAAACAGGTCAGGAACGTGACACACATAGGTGTTCCTTTTTTCCAGGTGGAAAATAGAGATTGCATCATCTGTTGCATCAACTACGGTATGCAAATTGGAGTGGGTCTAGCGTTTCTGGGATAATCGAGTTGATGTGAGTTATGACCAGCCTTTCAAAGCACTTCATGGCTACAGACTTGAGTGCTACGGTTCTGTATTCATTTAGACAGGTTACCTTAGTGTTCTTGGGCACAAGGACTATGGTGATCTGCTTGAAACATGTTGGTATTACAGACTCAGACAGGGAGAAGTTGAAAATGTCAGTGAAGACACTTGCCAGTTGGTCAGCGCATACTCAGAGTACACGTCCTAGTAATCCATCTGGCCCTGCGGCCTTGTGAATGTTGACCTGTTTAAAAGGTCTTACTCACATCGGCCGCGGATAGCGTTATCACACAGTCATCCGGAACAGCTGATGCTCTCATGCATGTTTCAGTGTGTCTCGAAGCGAACATAGAAGTTATTTAGCTCGTCTGGTATGCTCGTGTCACTGGGAAGCTCTCAGATGTGCTTCCCTTTGTAGTCTGTAATGGTTTGCAAACCCTGCCACATCCGATGAGCTTCGGAGCCGGTGTAGTACAGTTGGATCTTAGTCCTGTATTGACATTTTGCCTGTTTGATGGTTCGTCGAAAGGCATAGCGGGATATCTTAAGCTTCCACGTTAGAGTCCCGCTCCTTGAAAGTGGCAGCTCTACCCTTTAGCTCAGTGCGGATGTTGACTGTAATCCATGGCTTCTGGTTGGGGTATGTACGTTCAGTCACTGTGGCGACGACGTCATCAATGCAGTTATTTATGAAGCCAGTGACTGATGTGGTGTACTCCTCAATGCCATTGGAAGAATCATAATCCAGTCTGTGCTAGCAAAACAGTCCTGTAGCTTAGCATCTGCTTCATCTGACCACTTTTTTATTGACCGAGTCACTGGTGCTTCCTGCTTTAATTTTTGCTTGTAAACAGGAATCAGGAGGATGGAATTATGGTCAGATTTGTCAACTGGAAGGCGAGGGAGAGCTTTGTACGCATCTCTGTGTGTGAAGTAAAGGTTTTCCCTCTGGTTGCACATTTAACATGCTTGTGGAAATTTGGTAAAACTGATTTAAGTTTCCCTGCATTAAAGTCCCCGGCCACTAGGAGCGCCGGCTCTGGATAAGCATTTTCCTATTTGCTTATGGCCGTATACAGCTCATTGAGTGCGGTCTTAGTGCCAGCATCGGTCTGTGGTGGTATGTAGAAAGCTACGAAAAATACAGATGAAACTCTCTAGGTCGATAGTGTGATCTACAGCGTATCAAGGAATACTCTACCTCAGGCCAGCAAAACTTTGAGACTTCCTTAGATATCGAGCATCAGCTGTTTTTTTACAAATATACACAGACCCCCACAGCTTGTCTTACCAGAGGCTGCTGTTCTATCCTGCCGATACGGTGTAAAACCCGCCAGCTGTATGATGTTCACGTCATTGTTCAGCCAGGACACGGTGAAACATCAGATATTACAGTTTTAAATGTTCTGTTGGTAATTTAACCTTGCTCGTAGGTCATCTATTTTATTTTCCAATGATTGAATGTTTGCCAATAGAACGGATGTCAGTGGGGTTTTACTGGCTCGCCTACGAATTCTCAGAAGGCTCGACCTCCGCCCCCTTTTTCTCCGTCTTCTCTTCACGCAAATGACGGGGATTTGGGCCTGTTCCAGAGAGAGCAGTATATCCTTCAGGTCGGACTCGTTAAAAGAAAAAGCTTCTACCAGTTCGTGGTGAGTAATCGCTGTTCTGATGTCCAGAAGTCATTTTCGGTCATAAGAGACGATAGCAGCAACATTATGTACAAAGTAAGTAAAAAAATAAGTTACAAACAACGCAATTTTTTTTTATTTTTATAACACAGTTGGTTCGGAGCACGTAAAACGTCAGCCATCCTTTCCGGCGCCATTCTAATTAACTACACAGCAATGAATGCATCGTACGTACAGTAGGGCATTCATGGATACACTTGTTGTACTCCTCTGCTCTCCCTAGACTCTGTCATTACACTAATGTAACAATATGCCTAATTGGTTTTGCTCATACAATTTGTCTTTTCAGATCTGTGCTGTACAAAGGATTCAGTGGTGAGCTTCCGGACCCCTCATCCCTTGGCATTGAAGCTGCCAACTTCACCTCAGACTCAGCTCCATTAATCAGCACCATGGGCATGTTCTGCAGGGAACCCGCTAGTGGACTTCTTCCTTGGCAAAGTACAGGTTGGCAGCATTAACTCTTATCAGCACCCACCTGCTGTGTCATTCCCCGCCGTGCCACTACAGGGCTGCCAGTTAAGGGGCCACAGACTGGGCGTACGTGTTAACCAATCAAGTGCACTTGAACCTGAAATCAATGTCTGTGTCATTCACGGTCACATGACGTTGAAAGAGGCACAAGAAGCCAAGGTGAAATGCCTGAGCGGCACTCCTTGTGGAAGGAAAGAGTGACTGCTTCAACTTTCAGGGAAGTCAAAGCACAGCAGACCACTTAGCTGAGAGGATAGTTGTTTGTGCCCATGACATGTTTGTGCATAGCATTTTACAAAGATACAACTCTCTTCAATAAACTAAAACATGTTTTATATACATCTCCTGAAGTACCTCTCCATGAACGACTATATCTTTTAAGCCATCAGCTCACTAGTTCATTTTAGGAGAAATTAACATGCAAACAATGGTAATATATACATTTTCAAGGTATTATTTAATGTTAAATTCATGTCTGTCAGTAATGCTATTACAATGAATCTGTACTCCAAACTATGAATCTGTAGTATGTAGATTTGTGGTCTTTCATTACACAGCACGTCTGATTATCTTGACATAGGAATACAAAGAGTTTTACTGTAAGGAGCAATCACATTGTACAGTAAGGAACAATCACATTGTACAGTAAGGAACAATCACATTGTACAGTAAGGAGCAATCACATTGTACAGTAAGGAACAATCACATTGTACAGTAAGTAACAATCACATTGTACAGTAAGGAACAATCATATTGTACAGTAAGTAACAATCACATTGTACAGTAAGTAACAATCACATTGTACAGTAAGGAACAATCACATTTTACAGCAAGGAACAATCACATTGTACAGTAAGGAACAATCACATTGTACAGTAAGGAAAAATCACATTTTACAGCAAGGAACAATCACATTGCACATTAAATAACCATTTTAGGCTAAATACGGTATCAGGCTGCATAACCGTTGGCTTGATCTCATGTCTCCCAGTGACGTATCAGCTTCTCTACACTCTTTAGCAGAGAGGGTTTAGGTTTCCTCCTCTCCAGGTTGACTTGCTCCTAGTAGCTCGTCTATCAATTGAAGGCACCAGCTCTAACAGAGAAGACGTGTTACTTGTTATGCATTCAGTTCATCACAATTACCATTCTCTGTTAATAGTGGTATTTTTTAATCATCATCCTCATGATTAACAGCAACTTAAACATCATACATTTCATTTACCCCTCCCCCCCCAAAATGATTTCAAATTGCCCTTGAGCAAGTCACTCTTTTAGGCCATATATAGCTGAACTATGTTGCTGGCAGTGGAGTTGGGTAGGGGACACTGGAGCGATGAGCAACGTGGACATGAATAATACATTTCATATCAAGCATATATCAACTTAAAACTCAATTTACTCATTTATTTACTAATGTCCTATAGCGTGTTGTTGCCTGTTGACTGACACATCTGTACTGGAATGTATAAGTAAACAAACGAGTTGCCTCTTCCCTGCCGGGCAGTCACTCAGCCTACTACCAGTCATGTCAGTGGCAACGCAGACATAACGATAACTAGATTTAACTAACTGTTTACTTCACAATTGTAAGCGAGGAGGTGTAAATGCTGGCTTGAGGATTCAAACTAGCAACCAATCCTCTAACCTGTAGGCTAACTGCTGCCCTTGTACAGTCATAGCTTTATGTGCACAGTAACACACACGGCAACACACAGGTAAATGTACAACACAAAATATCACAGTAAAAATGACTAAATGTAAAAGTCAAGTAGACATAAGCATCGCTTTCCATGTATTATACAGTAAGTCATGTAACTTTGCTCCGCCATCTCCCCATGCTAGCTAGGATTAGCATTAGCTCAATATAAATCCCATAAGAACATGCTAGCTAGGATTAGCATTAGCTCTGTGTAAATCCCTTAAGAACATTGCAGGGATCCTGAGGGGATGGGTGGGTAGCGGGAAGCCGCTTGTATCCACAGTTAAAGTCCCTGCTATCCCCTTAGCTCCGTAATCATTATCCCTGCCTGCCACTCATATAGAGAGGTGTGTGGATGGGGAGAGGGGTATGGTGTGTGTGTGTGTGTGTGTGTGTGTGTGTGTGTGTGTGTGTGTGTGTGTGTGTGTGTGTGTGTGTGTGTGTGTGTGTGTGTGTGTGTGTGTTTGAGGGGTCTTACCATCACCTCTTAAACACTGTCTTCAAAGCTACGCAGGCTAAGTAATACAGACATACGTACAGTCATGGCTTAGTGGTACTGATGGGAAGAGAGGGGGAGGGGGAGGAGTGGGGGGAGAGGGATGAGGGGAGGTGAAGTTGAGATATATGCAAAGCCTTAAGGTTCTGTGATGTTTCACCTTTGGGGAACTGGAGGGAGGGAGACAGAGAGAGCGAGGGAAGGAAGAAGGGAGGGAGAGAGAGCGAGCGAGGGAAGGAAGAAGGGCAGGAGAGAGAGCGAAAGGGGGTCAGGAGAGGGTGTTGCCACAGGAAGTAGTTTGGGGGTGGGGGTGCTACGGTATTTTTGCCCATTCCTCTGATACAGCACTAGTAAAGCTCCAGTACACTACTTTTGTTTATTCATATTATTCTGATTTTTCAGGGGGTGCTGAAGCACCCTCAGCACCCCTACAGTGCCTTGAAAAAGTATTCATCCCCTTGACGTGTTTCCTATTTTGTTGCATTACAACCTGTAATTGAAATTGATTTGTATTTGTATTTCATGTAATTGACAAACACAAAATAGTCCAAATTGGTGAAATGAAAAGATTTGCATTTTTTTTTAATATGGAAAAGTGGTGTGTGCATATGTATTTACCCCCTTTGCTATGAAGCTCCTAAATAAGATCTGGTGCAACCAATTACCTTCAGAAGTCACGGAATTAGTTAAATGAAGTCCACCTGTCTGCAATCTAAGTCCCACATGATCTGTCACATGATCTCAATATACATATACACATATACACCAAGCAAGCGGCACCATGAAGACCAAGGAACTCTCCAAACAGGTCAGGGACAAAGTTGTGGAGAAGTACAGATCAGGGTTGGGTTATAAAAAAATATCAGAAACTTTGAACATCCAACGGAGCATCATTTAATCCATTATTAAAAAACGGAAAGAATATGGCACCACAACAAACCTGCCAAGACAGGGACACCCACCAAAACTCACGGACCAGGCAAGGAGGGCACCAAAGATAACCCTGAAGGAGCTGCAAAGCTCAACCGCGGAGATTGGAGTATCTGTCCATAGGACCATTTTAAGCCATACAATCCACAGAGCTGGGCTATACAGAAGAGTGGTCAGAAAAAAGCCATTGCTTAAAGAAAAAAATAAGCAAACCCATTTGGTGTTCGGCAAGATGCATTTGGGAGACTCCCCAAACATATGGAAGAAGGTACTCCGGTCAGATATAGCTTTTGGGCCATCTAGGAAATCGCTATGTCTGGCGCAAACCCAAGACCTCTCATGACCCTGAGAACACCATCCCCACAGTGAAGCATGGTAGTGGCAGCATCATGCTGTTGGGATGTTTTCATCAGCAGGGACTGGGAAACTGGTCAGAATTGAAGGAATGATGGATGGCGCTAAATACAGGGACATTCATGAGGGAAAACTTTTTCAGGATCTCCCAGAGATTTGAGACTGGGACGGAGGTTCACCTTCCAGCAGGACAATGACCCTTTGCATACTGCTAAAGCAACACTTGAGTGGTTTAAGCTGGAAAATGTGAATGTCTTGGAATGGCCTAGTCAAAGCCTAGACCTCAATCCAATTGAGAATCTGTGGTATGACTTAAAGATTGCTGTACACCAGCAGAACCCATCCAACTTGAAGGAGCCGGAGCAGTTTTGCCTTGAAGTGTGGCAAAAATCCCAGTGGCTAGATGTGCCAAGCTTATAGAGAGATACCCCAAGCGACTTGTAGTTGTAACTGCTTCAAAAGGTGGCTCTACAAAGTATTGACATTGGGGGGTGAATCGTTTTTTTGTCTTATTTCTTGTTTGTTTCACAAGAAAAAAAAATGTACATCTTCAAAGTGGTAGGCATGTTGTGTAAATCAAATGATACAATCCCCCCAAAAATCTATTTTAATTCCAGGTTGTAAGGCAACAAAAAAGGAAAAATGCCAAGGGGGGTGAATAATTTCGCAACTTCCCACGGCTATGTTGATGTCTAAATTATGGCTATGAGAGAGGAGGGAAGAACAGAGGGAGAGAGAGAGCTGCAGGACAGACGTCTGAATTGTTCTGTTCAGTTTGGTCAACTAGATCCAGGAGTTCTGTAGTTGTAAATAAGTTATTTGTAAGGATAGTGTAAACAGGGGTTATGTAGTTGTATGTTAGTGTTTTGTAAGGATAGTGTAAACAGGGGTTATGTAGTTGTATGTTAGTGTTTTGTAAGGATAGTGTAAACAGGGGTTATGTAGTTGTATTGTAGTGTTTTGTAAGGATAGTGTAAACAGGGGTTCTGTAGTTGTATTGTAGTGTTTTGTAAGGATAGTGTAAACAGGGGTTATGTAGTTGTATTGTAGTGTTTTGTAAGGATAGTGTAAACAGGGGTTCTGTAGTTGTATTGTAGTGTTTTGTAAGGATAGTGTATGTAGTGAGTTGAATATTCCTCATCATGTCATTCTTTGTAAACAGTGTTATGTTATCATCATATTCCTCATCATGTCATTCTTTGTAAACAGTGTTATGTTATCATCATATTCCTCATCATGTCATTCTTTGTAAACAGTGTTATGTTATCATCATTTTCCTCATCATGTCATTCTTTGTAAACAGTGTTATGTTATCATCATATTCCTCATCATGTCATTCTTTGTAAACAGTGTTATGTTATCATCATATTCCTCATCATGTCATTCTTTGTAAACAGTGTTATGTTATCATCATATTCCTCATCATGTCATTCTTTGTAAACAGTGTTATGTTATCATCATATTCGTCATCATGTCATTCTTTGTATACAGTGTTATGTTATCATCATATTCCTCATCATGTCATTCTTTGTAAACAGTGTTATGTTATCATCATATTCCTCATCATGTCATTCTTTGTAAACAGTGTTATGTTATCATCATATTCGTCATCATGTCATTCTTTGTAAACAGTGTTATGTTATCATCATATTCCTCATCATGTCATTCTTTGTAAACAGTGTTATGTTATCATCATATTCCTCATCATGTCATTCTTTGTAAACAGTGTTATGTTATCATCATATTCCTCATCATGTCATTCTTTGTAAACAGTGTTATGTTATCATCATATTCCTCATCATGTCATTCTTTGTAAACAGTGTTATGTTATCATCATATTCCTCATCATGTCATTCTTTGTAAACAGTGTTATGTTATCATCATATTCCTCATCATGTCATTCTTTGTAAACAGTGTTATGTTATCATCATATTCATCATCATGTCATTCTTTGTAAACAGTGTTATGTTATCATCATATTCCTCATCATGTCATTCTTTGTAAACAGTGTTATGTTATCATCATATTCGTCATCATGTCATTCTTTGTATACAGTGTTATGTTATCATCATATTCCTCATCATGTCATTCTTTGTAAACAGTGTTATGTTATCATCGTATTCGTCATCATGTCATTCTTTGTATACAGTGTTATGTTATCATCATATTCCTCATCATGTAATTCTTTGTAAACAGTGTTATGTTATCATCATATTCGTCATCATGTCATTCTTTGTAAACAGTGTTATGTTATCATCATATTCCTCATCATGTCATTCTTTGTAAACAGTGTTATGTTATCATCATATTCGTCATCATGTCATTCTTTGTATACAGTGTTATGTTATCATCATATTCCTCATCATGTCATTCTTTGTAAACAGTGTTATGTTATCATCATATTCCTCATCATGTCATTCTTTGTAAACAGTGTTATGTTATCATCATATTCGTCATCATGTCATTCTTTGTAAACAGTGTTATGTTATCATCATATTCCTCATCATGTAATTCTTTGTAAACAGTGTTATGTTATCATCATATTCCTCATCATGTCATTCTTTGTAAACAGTGTTATGTTATCATCATATTCCTCATCATGTCATTCTTTGTAAACAGTGTTATGTTATCATCATATTCCTCATCATGTCATTCTTTGTAAACAGTGTTATGTTATCATCATATTCCTCATCATGTCATTCTTTGTAAACAGTGTTATGTTATCATCATATTCCTCATCATGTCATTCTTTGTAAACAGTGTTATGTTATCATCATATTCATCATCATGTCATTCTTTGTAAACAGTGTTATGTTATCATCATATTCCTCATCATGTCATTCTTTGTAAACAGTGTTATGTTATCATCATATTCGTCATCATGTCATTCTTTGTATACAGTGTTATGTTATCATCATATTCCTCATCATGTCATTCTTTGTAAACAGTGTTATGTTATCATCATATTCGTCATCATGTCATTCTTTGTATACAGTGTTATGTTATCATCATATTCCTCATCATGTAATTCTTTGTAAACAGTGTTATGTTATCATCATATTCGTCATCATGTCATTCTTTGTAAACAGTGTTATGTTATCATCATATTCCTCATCATGTCATTCTTTGTAAACAGTGTTATGTTATCATCATATTCGTCATCATGTCATTCTTTGTATACAGTGTTATGTTATCATCATATTCCTCATCATGTCATTCTTTGTAAACAGTGTTATGTTATCATCATATTCGTCATCATGTCATTCTTTGTATACAGTGTTATGTTATCATCATATTCCTCATCATGTAATTCTTTGTAAACAGTGTTATGTTATCATCATATTCGTCATCATGTCATTCTTTGTAAACAGTGTTATGTTATCATCATATTCCTCATCATGTCATTCTTTGTAAACAGTGTTATGTTATCATCATATTCCTCATCATGTCATTCTTTGTAAACAGTGTTATGTTATCATCATATTCCTCATCATGTCATTCTTTGTAAACAGTGTTATGTTATCATCATATTCCTCATCATGTCATTCTTTGTAAACAGTGTTATGTTATCATCATATTCCTCATCATGTCATTCTTTGTAAACAGTGTTATGTTATCATCATATTCCTCATCATGTCATTCTTTGTAAACAGTGTTATGTTATCATCATATTCCTCATCATGTCATTCTTTGTAAACAGTGTTATGTTATCATCATATTCCTCATCATGTCATTCTTTGTAAACAGTGTTATGTTATCATCATATTCCTCATCATGTCATTCTTTGTAAACAGTGTTATGTTATCATCATATTCGTCATCATGTCATTCTTTGTATACAGTGTTATGTTATCATCATATTCCTCATCATGTCATTCTTTGTAAACAGTGTTATGTTATCATCATATTCCTCATCATGTCATTCTTTGTAAACAGTGTTATGTTATCATCATATTCCTCATCATGTCATTCTTTGTAAACAGTGTTATGTTATCATCATATTCCTCATCATGTCATTCTTTGTAAACAGTGTTATGTTATCATCATATTCGTCATCATGTTATTCTTTGTAAACAGTGTTATGTTATCATCATATTCCTCATCATGTCATTCTTTGTAAACAGTGTTATGTTATCATCATATTCCTCATCATGTCATTCTTTGTAAACAGTGTTATGTTATCATCATATTCCTCATCATGTCATTCTTTGTAAACAGTGTTATGTTATCATCATATTCCTCATCATGTCATTCTTTGTAAACAGTGTTATGTTATCATCATATTCGTCATCATGTCATTCTTTGTATACAGTGTTATGTTATCATCATATTCCTCATCATGTCATTCTTTGTAAACAGTGTTATGTTATCATCATATTCCTCATCATGTCATTCTTTGTAAACAGTGTTATGTTATCATCATATTCCTCATCATGTCATTCTTTGTAAACAGTGTTATGTTATCATCATATTCCTCATCATGTCATTCTTTGTAAACAGTGTTATGTTATCATCATATTCCTCATCATGTCATTCTTTGTAAACAGTGTTATGTTATCATCATATTCCTCATCATGTCATTCTTTGTAAACAGTGTTATGTTATCATCATATTCCTCATCATGTCATTCTTTGTAAACAGTGTTATGTTATCATCATATTCGTCATCATGTCATTCTTTGTAAACAGTGTTATGTTATCATCATATTCGTCATCATGTCATTCTTTGTAAACAGTGTTATGTTATCATCATATTCGTCATCATGTCATTCTTTGTAAACAGTGTTATGTTATCATCATATTCGTCATCATGTCATTCTTTGTAAACAGTGTTATGTTATCATCATATTCCTCATCATGTCATTCTTTGTAAACAGTGTTATGTTATCATCATATTCCTCATCATGTCATTCTTTGTAAACAGTGTTATGTTATCATCATTTTCCTCATCATGTCATTCTTTGTAAACAGTGTTATGTTATCATCATATTCCTCATCATGTCATTCTTTGTAAACAGTGTTATGTTATCATCATATTCCTCATCATGTCATTCTTTGTAAACAGTGTTATGTTATCATCATATTCCTCATCATGTCATTCTTTGTAAACAGTGTTATGTTATCATCATATTCCTCATCATGTCATTCTTTGTAAACAGTGTTATGTTATCATCATATTCGTCATCATGTCATTCTTTGTAAACAGTGTTATGTTATCATCATATTCCTCATCATGTCATTCTTTGTAAACAGTGTTATGTTATCATCATATTCGTCATCATGTCATTCTTTGTAAACAGTGTTATGTTATCATCATATTCGTCATCATGTCATTCTTTGTAAACAGTGTTATGTTATCATCATATTCCTCATCATGTCATTCTTTGTAAACAGTGTTATGTTATCATCATATTCCTCATCATGTCATTCTTTGTAAACAGTGTTATGTTATCATCATATTCGTCATCATGTCATTCTTTGTAAACAGTGTTATGTTATCATCATATTCGTCATCATGTCATTCTTTGTAAACAGTGTTATGTTATCATCATATTCCTCATCATGTCATTCTTTGTAAACAGTGTTATGTTATCATCATATTCCTCATCATGTCATTCTTTGTAAACAGTGTTATGTTATCATCATATTCCTCATCATGTCATTCTTTGTAAACAGTGTTATGTTATCATCATATTCCTCATCATGTCATTCTTTGTAAACAGTGTTATGTTATCATCATATTCCTCATCATGTCATTCTTTGTAAACAGTGTTATGTTATCATCATATTCCTCATCATGTCATTCTTTGTAAACAGTGTTATGTTATCATCATATTCGTCTAGTCATGAAGATGAAACATCGATGTTTCAGGGCCAAAACATTATCTTGACCCATTTTAACTTTTGATGGTTTGTTTAATAAATGTCTGATTTGATATGGCTCGGGGTAAACACACTATGGAGACAGGGAGTCCTTGATTGAATGAATGAAGCAAGAAAGAATGTCAATTTCACAAAGCGCTCACCATGAGCGGAATTTCAAATTAATAAGAATTTCTCCCGAAGTAAATCATCTTGACACATCCACAAATGATGTTTTGCTGGGTCAAGTTGTTTCTGCACTTATTTAATGTACACAGAAATATATCATGTATCTGACCATGCAGTGATTGATTGCTTGAATTGATTGTTTAGTGATATAATTGATTGTTTGATTTATTGAATGATTAATCCATCCATGTATTCATTCATTCATCCGTGTAGTCATCCATGTATTCATTCATTCATCCATGTATTCATCCATGTATTCATTAATGTTTTCATCCATTTATTCATCCATTTATTCATCCATTTATTCATCCATGTATTCATCCATTCATTCATGTATTCATCAATGTATTCATCCATTCATCCATGTATTCATTCATTCATCCATGTAATCATCCATGTATTCATCTATGGATTAATTAACGTATTCATCAAAGTATGCATCCATGTATCCATTCATGTATTCATCCATGTATTAATTCATTCATCGATGTATTCATCCATGTATTCATTCATGTATTCATTCATGTATTCATCCATGCATTCATCCATGTTTTCATTCATGTATTCATTCATGTATTCAGCCATGTATTCATTCATGTATTCATGCATGTATTCATTCATGTATTCATCCATGTATTCATCCATGTATTCATTCATGTATTCATCCATGTATTCATCCATGTATTCATTCATGTATTCATTCATGTATTCATCATTGTATTCATCCATGTATTCATGTATTCATTCATGTATTCATTCATGTATTCATTTATTTTTCATCCATGTTCTCATTCATTCATTCGTTCATTCATTCATTTCTCCCAAAAAATGAAGCACCACTGTCAATTCTCCATCACCGTGGTAATGAGTAGGATGAGGAGGAACTCTGGGTATTTTTATTATCGTGATCAAAGACTCTGTAAATGTCCACTGATTTAGTAGTGTGTGTGCGTGCATGTGCACATGTGTACGTTTGTATAGTGTGTGTCAGAGAGTCATAATTAGTGTTAGAGAGAGAGGGAGTGGGCCGGCCTGGCTGTTTTAAAGTACGCGTCCCAAATCGCACCTTATATTCCCTACATAGTGCACTACTTTAGAGCAGAGCCGTATGGGCGCCACTACGGTGTCCCTATGGGTCCCGGTCAAAAGTCTAGCACTAAATAGGGACTAGGGTGCCAATTGGGAAGCAGCTAAAGCCTCTGTCAGCCCATAATGACCTTGGAAATAAAGTGTTTTTTTAATCAACCTGTTAACTATAATTGGACCTTAATTATGTGACGTTTAAAAAGACTGCATGGAAAATGTAGAAGAATGTTCTGGGTAATAATAGTTAGGACGAGGTGGAGAAATCACAATGGTAGGTCAAGCAGCAAAACCATTGGTGTGTGTGTGTGGGTGGGTGGGATGTGTGTGTGTGTGCGGCTGTGTGTGTGTAGGTGAGCTGTGTGTGTGGGTGGGGTGTGTGTGTGTGTGTGTGTGCGGCTGTGTGTGTGTAGGTGGGCTGTGTGTGTGGGTGGGGTGTGTGTGTATGGGTGGGGTGTGTGTGTGTGTGTATGGGTGGGTGGGTGGGGTGTGTGTGTATGGGTGGGGTGTTTGTGTATGGGTGGGGTGTGTGTGTGCGGCTGTGTGTGTGTAGGTGGGCTGTGTGTGTGTGTGGGTGGGGTGTGTGTGTGTGTATGGGTGGGGTGTGTGTGTGCGGCTGTGTGTGTGTAGGTGGGCTGTGTGTGTGGGTGAGGTGCGTGTGTGCGGCTGTGTGTGTGTAGGTGAGCTGTGTGTGTGGGTGGGGGTGTGTGTGTGTGTGTGTGTGGCTGTGTGTGTGTAGGTGGGCTGTGTGTGTGGGTGGGGTGTGTGTGTATGGGTGGGGTGTGTGTGTGTGTGTGTGTATGGGTGGGTGGGGTGTGTGTGTATGGGTGGGGTGTTTGTGTATTGGTGGGGTGTGTGTGTGCGGCTGTGTGTGTGTAGGTGGGCTGCGTGTGTGTGTGGGTGGGGTGTGTGTGTGTGTATGGGTGGGGTGTGTGTGTGCGGCTGTGTGTGTGTAGGTGGGCTGTGTGTGTGGGTGAGGTGCGTGTGTGCGGCTGTGTGTGTGTAGGTGGGCTGTGTGTGTGTGTGTGTGTGTGTGTGTGTGTGTGTGTGTGTGTGTGTGTGTGTGTGTGTGTGTGTGTGTGTGTGTGTGTGTGTGTGTGTGTGTGTGTGTGTGTGTGTGTGTGTGTGTGTGTGTGTGTGTGTCTGTGGTCTGTGTGTGGGGGGTGTTTGTCGTCTCTTCCAGGTCACTTCCACAGACCCACCCACACCATCTCTTTGTTATTCCTCTACATACAGTAGAAGTCAGAAGTTTACATACACGTAGGTTGGAGTCATTAAAACTATATACAGTTGAAGTCAGAAGTTTACATACACGTAGGTTGGAGTCATTAAAACTATATACAGTTGAAGTCAGAAGTTTACATACACGTAGGTTGGAGTCATTAAAACTCGTTTCTCAACTACTCCACACATTTCTTGTTAACAAACTATAGTTTTGGCAAGTCGGTTAGGACATCTACTTTGTGCATGACACAAGTAAATTTTAAAACAATTGTTTACAGGCAGATTATTTCACTTATAATTCACTGTACACTAAGTCGACTGTTCCTTCTGATAGGATAATGGACATCATTTGAGTCAATTGGAGGTGTACAGTCGTGGCCAAAAGCTTTGAGAATGACACAAATATACATTTTCACAAAGTCTGCTGCCTCAGTTTCTATGATGGCAATTTGCATATACTCCAGAATGTTATGAAGAGTGATCAGATGAATTGCATTTAATTGCAATTGCAATCCTCTTTGCCATGCAAATGAACTGAATCCCCAAAAAACATTTCCACTGCATTGCAGCCCTGCCACAAAAGGACCACTCACATCATGTCAGTGATTCTCTCGTTAACACAGGTGTGAGTGTTGACGAGGACAAGGCTGGAGATCACGCTGTCATGCTGATTGAGTTCAAATAACAGACTGGAAGCTTCAAAAGGAGGGTGGTGTTTGGAATCATTGTTCTTCCTCTGTCAACCATGGTTACGTGCAAGGAAACATGTGCCATCATCATTGCTTTGCATAAAAGAGCTTCACTGTCACACCCTGACCAGACAGCCTTTTTATTCTCTATTTTGGTTAGGTCAGGGTGTGACTAGGGTGGGTAGTCTAGTTTTTTCTTTTCTATGTTGGCCTGGTATGGTTCCCAATCAGAGGCAGCTGTCTATCGTTGTCTCTGATTGGGGATCATATTTAGGCAGCCTTTTCCCACCTGTTGTTTGTGGGATCTTGTTTTTGTATTGTTGCTTTTTAACCCTTCAAAGCTGAACGTTTCGTTTGTTACTCTTTCTTGTTTTTTTGTGCCGGTTATCATAACTAAAAAATGATTAACCTACCCCACGCTGCATCTTGGTCCGACCATCCTTCCAACAACGAGCGTTACATTCACAGGCAAGGATATTTCTGCCAGTAAGATTGCACCTAAATCAACCATTTATCGGATCATCAAGAACTTCAAGGAGAGCGGTTCAATTGTTGTGAAGAATGCTTCAGGGCACCCAAGAAAGTCCAGCAAGTGCCAGGACCGTCTCCTAAAGTTGATTAAGCTGCGGGATCAGGGCACCACCAGTACAGAGCTTGCTCAGGAATGGCAGCAGGCAGGTGTGAGTGTATCTGCACGCACAGGGAGGCGAAGACTTTTGGAAGATGGCCTGGTGTGAAGAAGGGCAGCAAAGAAGCCATTTCTCTCCATGAAAAACATCAGGGAAAGACTGATATTCTGCAAAAGGTACAGGGATTAGACTGCTGAGGACTGGGGTAAAGTCATTTTCTCTGATGAATCACATTTCCGATTGTTTTGGGGCATCCGGAAAAAAAGCTTGTCCGGAGAAGACATGGTGAGCGCTACCATCAGTCCTGTGTCATGCCAACAGTAAAGCATCCTGAGCCCATTCATGTGTGGGGTTGCTTCTCAGCCAAGGGAGTGGGCTCACTCACAATTTTGCCAAAGAACACAGCCATGAATAAAGAATGGTACCAACACATCCTCCGAGAGCAACTTCTCCCAACCACCCAGGAACAGTTTGGTGACGAACAATGCCTTTTCCAGCTTGATGGTGCACCTTGCCATAAGGCAAAAATGATAACTAAGTGGCTCGGGGAACAAAACATCGATATTTTGGGTCCATGGCCAGGAAACTCCCCAGACCTTAATCCCATTGAGAACTTGTGGTTAATCCTCAAGAGGCGGGTGGACAAACAAAAACCCACAAATTCTGACAAACTCCAAGCATTGATTATGCAAGAATGGGTTGCCATCCGTCAGGATGTGGCCCAGAAGTTAATTGACAGCATGCCAGGGCAGATTGCAGAGTTCTTGAAAAAGAAGGGTCAACACTGGAAATATTGACTCTTTGTATCAACTTCATGTAATTGTCAATAAAATCCTTTGACACTTATGAAATGCATATAATTATACTTCAGTATTCCATAGTAAAATCTGACAAAATTATCTAAAGACACTGAAGCAGCAAACTTTGTGGAAATTAATATTTGCGTCATTCTCAAAACTTTTGGCCACGACTGTACCTGTGGATGTATTTCAAGGCCTACCTTCAAACTCAGTACCTCTTGGGAAAATCAAAAGAAATCAGCCAAGAACTCAGAAAATAATTGTAGGCCTCCACAAGTCTGGTTCATCCTTGGGAGCAATTTCCAAATGCCTGAAGGTACCACGTTCATCTGTACAAACAATAGTTCACAAGTATAAACACCATGAGACACCGTCATACCGCTCAGGAAGGAAACACGTTCTGTCTCCTAGAGATGAACGTACTTTGGTGCGAAAAGTGCAAATCAATCCCAGAACAGCAGCAAAGGACCTTGTGAAGATGCTGGAGGAAACAGGTACAAAGTATCTATATCCACTGTAAAACGAGTCCTATATCGACTTAACCTGTAAGGCCGCTCAGCAAGGAGAAACCACTGCTCCAAAACCGCCATAAAAAAAGCCAGACTACGGTTTGCAACTGCACATGGGGACAAAGATCGTACTCTTTGGAGAAATGTCCTCTGGTCTGATGGAACAAAAATAGAACTGTTTGGCCATAATGACCATCGTTATGTTTGGAGGAAAAAGGGGGAGGCTTGCAAGCTGAAAAACAACATCCCAACCGTGAAGCACGGGAGTGGCAGCATCATGTTGTGGGAGTGATTTGCTGCAGGAGAGACTGGTGCACTTCACAAAATAGATGGCATCATGAGGAAGGAAAATTATGTGGATATATTGAAGCAACATCTCAAGACATCAGTCATGAAGTTAAAGCTTGGTCGCAAATGGCTCTTCCAAATGGACAATGACCCCAAGCATACTACCAAAGTTGCCCTGACCTCAATCCGATCGAAAATTTGTGGGCAGAACTGAACAAGTGTGTGCGAGCAAGGAGGCCTACAAACCTGACTCAGGTACACCAGCTCTGTCAGGAGGAATGGGCCAAAATTCACCCAACTTATTGTGGGAAGCTTGTGAAAAGCTACCCGAAACATTTGACCCAAGTTAAACAATTTAAAGGCAATGCTTCCAAATACTAATTGAGTGTATGTAAACTTCTGACCCACTGGGAATGTGATGAAAGAAATAAAATCTGAAATAAATCATTCTCTCTGCTATTATTCTGACATTTCACATTCTTAAAATAAAGTGGTGATCCTAAGTGACCTAAAACAGGGATTTTTACGAGGATTAAATGTCAGGACTTGTGAAAACTGAGTCTAAATGTATTTGGCTAAGGTGTATGTAAACTTTCGACTTCAACTGTATGTCCTAATCTGCCCCTGCGGTTTCTGTTAAAATATAAAAGATATATAAAATATATAAAAGAAAGCCCCATCACTTGGTGGTAGGTCTGCTGTTTCTGTTAAAATAATAAAGCCCTTCATATAAAAGAAAGCCCCATCACTTGGTAATAGGTCTGCTGTTTCTGTTAAAATAATAAAGCCCTTCATATAAAGGAAAGCCCCATCACTTGGTAATAGATAGTCATGGTCATCCACCTGCTCCATTCCTCCTCTCATCTCTGTGGCTGCCTCCCCAATGACACACTATTCCTTATATAGTTCTCTACTTCTGACCAAAACCGTACGGGCCCTGACCAAAAGTAGTGCACTGCATAAGCAATTAGGGTGCCAACTCTGGTCTAAAGTAATGAACTGAATAGGGAATAGGGTGCCAACTCTGGTCTAAAGTAATGAACTGAATAGGGAATAGGGTGCCAACTCTGGTCTAAAGTAATGAACTGAATAGGGAATAGGGTGCCAACTCTGGTCTAAGGTAGTGCACTAAATAGGGAATAGGGTGCCAACTCTGGTCTAAGGTAGTGCACTAAATAGGGAATAGGTTGCCAACTCTGGTTTAAGGTAGTGCACTAAATAGGGAATAGGGTGCCAACTCTGGTCTAAAGTAATGACCTAAAAAGGGAATAGGTTGCTAACTCTGGTCTAAGGTAAAGACCTAAAAAGGGAATAGGGTGCCATTGGGGATGCGAAATGATTCATTATTATAGAACATAAAACATTACTGGGAAGAACTAGCCTCTACTGATTCATGGGGGGATATGCTTCTACCTCTCTCTCTCTCTCTCCATCTCTCTCTCTCTGCCCCCCTCTCTCTCGCTCTCTCTCTCTGCCCCTCACTCCATCTCTCTCTCTCTCTCTCTCTCTCTCTCTCTCTCTCTCTCTCTCTCTCTCTCTCTCTCTCTCTCTCTCTCTCTCTCTCTCACTCCATCTCTCTCTCGCTCTCTCTCTCTGCCCCTCATCTCTCTCTCTCTCTCTCTTTCTCTCTCTCTCTCTCTCTCTCTCTCTCTCTCTCTCTGCCCCCCTCTCTCTCGCTCTCTCTCTCTGCCCCTCACTCCATCTCTCTCTCTCGCCCTCTCGCCCTCTCTCTCTCTCTCTCTCTCTCTCTCTCTCTCTCTCTCTCTCTCTCTCTCTCTCTCTCTCTTTCTCTCTCTCTCTACTTCTCTCTCTCTCTACTTCTCTCTCTCTCTACTTCTCTCTCTCTCTCTCTCTCTCTCTCTCTCTCTCTCTCTCTCTCTCTCTCTCTCTCTCTCTCTCTCTCTCTCTCTCTCTCTCTCTCTCTCTCTCTCTCTCTCTCTCTCTTTCTCTCTCTCTCTCTCTCTCTACTTCTCTCTCTCTCTCTTTCTCTCTCTCTACTCTCTCTCTCTCTCTCTCTCTCTCTCTCTCTCTCTCTCTCTCTCTCTCTCTCTCTCTCTCTCTCTCTCTCTCTCTCCCTCTCTCTCTCCCTCTCTCTCTCCCTCTCTCTCTCTCTCTCTCTCTCTCTCTCTGCCCTCCTCTCCCTCTCCATCTCAATTTCAATTCAATTCAATTCAATTTGCTTTATTGGCATGACGTAACAGTGTACATATTGCCAAAGCTTATTTACAATATAAAAAAAGAGAATCCAAATTGTCAACGGGACAACAGTAACAACAATAACCAAGTGTCAAAATAACCATACATTGAACAATAACAATAAACATACAGTAGAGGACATGTGCAGGTTGATTGGTCTGTCAGACACTGTCCCTCAACTTATGGCAGGCAGCAATGTAGTGCGCTGCCAACCCACAGCTCTCTGCGTCCTCCCCCAACAGGACGGGTAGCCTACTCTCATCAGAGAGGTCTTTGAAACCTTGAATAAGAGTTTCAAATTTGGGGAAATGACACTCTCTAATTGTTTTGTATTTTTGACATTTTGTCAGGAAATGCAGCTCTGTCTCGGGTTCTGCTGTTGTGCAGTGGTTGCACAGTCTTTCCTCTACAGGGAGCCAGGTTTTCCTGTGTCTACCCTTCTCAATGGCAAGGCTGTGCTCACTGAGCCTGTACTTTGTCAAGGTTTTTCTAAGGTTTTGATCAGTAACCATGGTCAAATATTTAGCCACGGTGTACTGTCGATTTAGGGCCAGATAGCACTGCATTTTGCTTTGTGTTTGTGCTTGTGTTTCCCAATAAGCAATGTCGTTTTGTTTTGACTGTGTTGTAATTTGGTTTATCCTGATTGATTGGATGTTCTGGTCCTGAGGCTTCAGTGTGTTAGTAGAACAGGTTTGTGAACTCAGCCCCAGGACCAGCTGGATGAGGGGACTCTTTTCTTTGCTCGGCTCTTGGCATTGCAGGGCTTGGTAGTGATATGAGAGGGGGTCACTGTATTTTAGATGTTTCCAAAACTTAATTGCTCTTTTTTGAGTTTTTATTATTAGTGGATATTTGCCTAATTCTGCCCTGCATGCATTGTTTGTAGTTTTCCTCTGGACATGTAGGATAATCTTACAGAACTCTGCATGCAGGGTTTCAATGGGATGTTTGTCCCATTTGATGAAATCTTGTTTTGCAAGTGGACCCCACACCTCGCTGCCATAAAGTGCAATTGGTTCAATGATATATTCAATTAGTTTTAGCCAAATTTTAATAGGTATTTCAATTTGAATTTGCTTTTTAATGGCGTAGAATGCCCTGCGTGCTTTCTCTCTCAGTTCATTCACTGCCTCATTAAGGTGTCCAGTTGAGCTTATTTTTAAACCTAAGTAATTGTAGTGTGTGCAGTACTCTATATATTTTGTACCAATTGAGAACTTTGGTCTAATTCCCTGAGATCTGGATCTTCTCTGGAAAATCATTATTTTAGTCTTTTTGGGGTTTACTGCCAGGGCCCAGGTCTGGCAGTACTGCTCTAGCAGGTCCAGGCTCTGCTGTAGGCCATGTGCTGTGGGTGACAGCAGGCACAGGTCATCTGCGAAGAGTAGGCATTTAACCTCTGAATTGTGGAGACTAACACCAGGGGCTGAGGATTTTTCTAGAATAGTGGCCAATTCGTTGATGTAAATATTGAAGAGTGCAGGGCTCAGATTACAACCCTGACGAAGGCCCCGCCCCTGGTTAAAGAATTCTGTTCTTTTCTTGCCAATTTTAATGCTGCACGTATTGCCAGTATACATTGATTTAATTATGTCATATGTTTTACCCCCTACACCACTTTCAATAACTTTGTAGAACAGTCCTGTATGCCAAATAGAATCAAATGCTTTTTGGAAGTCGATAAAGCAAGCGTATATTTTGGTATTATTTTGTTGGACATGTTTATCTATCAGGGTGTGTAGGGTGTAAATATGATCAGTTGTGCGATGTTTTGGTATAAATCCAATTTGGCTTTTACTCAAGACATTGTGCTTATTAAGGAAGTTTAGAACTCTTACATTTATAATACTACAGAAAACCTTCCCCAGGTTACTGTTCACACAAATGCCTCTGTAATTGTTAGGGTCAAATTTGTCTCCGTTTTTAAAGATTGGGGTTATGAGTCCTTGATTCCAGATGTCAGGGAAATAACCTACACTCAGGATCAAATTAAACAGTTTTAATATAGCCAATTGAAATTTTGCACTAGTGAGTTTGAGCATCTCATTTAGGATGCCATCAGGTCCGCATGCCTTTTTAAATTTGAGAGCCTGAAGTTTCTTATAGAGCTCCTGGTCAGTAATTGGGGAGTCCAATGGATTTTGATTGTCCTTTATAGCTTTTTCTAATCCATTCAACTTCTCATGAATTTGGCGTTGTTCTGCGTTTGTGTCAATTTGAACGGTGTTGTAGAGTGTTTTAAAATGGGTTGTCCATATGTCACCATTTTGTATCGCTAATTCCTCTTGTTTAGATTTTTTTATTTTTTTCCAATTTTGCCAAAAGTTGTTTGTGTTTATGGACTCCTCAATTAGCGTCAGCTGCATTCTGTTGTACTGTGCTTTTTTGGTTCTGAGTGTACGTTTATAGAGTTTTAAAGTCTCACAGTAATGAAGGCGTAATTCACCATTATTTGGGTCTCTGTGCTTTTGGTTGGATAGTGTTCTAATTTTTTTCCTTATAATTTTACAATCTGCATCAAACCAGTTGTCATCTGTGATCTTTTTTATTTTGTTTTTTATCAATTTCAATTGTGCTTCTTTTGCAGTTTGCATGAATATATAGTTGATGTTTTGTACTGCTAGATCTCTCTCTCTCGCACGCACACACACACACACACACACACACACACACACACACACACACACACACACACACACACACACACACACACACACACACACACACACACACACACACACACACACACACACACACACACACACACACACACTCACACTCTCTCCTGTTTCTCTTTCTCTCCTGTTTCTCTCTCCTGTTTCTCTCTCTCTCTCTCCTGTTTCTCTTTCTCTCTCTCCTGTTTCTCTCTCTCTCCTGTTTCTCTCTCTCTCTCTCCTGTTTCTCTTTCTCTCTCTCCTGTTTTTCTCTCTCTCCTGTTACTCTCTCTCTCTCCTGTTTCTCTCTCTCTCCTGTTTCTCTCTCTCTCCTGTTTCTCTCTCTCCTGTTTCTCTCTCTCTCCTGTTTCTCTCTCTCTCCTGTTTCTCTCTCTCTCCTTTTTCTCTCTCTCCCGTTTCTCTCTCTCTCCTGTTTCTATCTTTCTCCTGTTTTTCTGTCTCTCCTGTTTCTCTCTCTCTCCTGTTTCTCTCTCCTGTTTCTCTCTCTCCTGTTTCTCTCTCTCCTGTTTCTCTCTCTCCTGTTTCTCTCTCTCCTGTTTCTCTCTCCTGTTTCTCGCTTTCTCCTGTTTCTATCTTTCTCCTGTTTCTCTCTCTCCTGTTTCTCTCTCTCCTGTTTCTCTCCTTCTCCTCTTTCTCGCTTTCTCCTGTTTCTCTCTCTCCTGTTCTCTCTCTCTCTCTCCTGTTTCTCTTTCTCTCTCTCCTGTTTCTCTCTCTCTCCTGTTTCTCTCTCTCCTGTTCTCTCTCTCTCTCTCCTGTTTCTCTTTCTCTCTCTCCTGTTTTTCTCTCTCTCCTGTTTCTCTCTCTCTCTCCTGTTTCTCTCTCTCCTGTTTCTCTCTCTCCTGTTTCTCTCTCTCCTGTTTCTCTCTCTCTCCTGTTTCTCTCTCTCTCCTGTTTCTCTCTCTCTCCTGTTTCTCTCTCTCTCCTGTTTCTCTCTCTCCTGTTTCTCTCTCTCTCCTGTTTCTATCTTTCTCCTGTTTCTCTGTCTCTCCTGTTTCTCTCTCTCTCTCCTGTTTCTCTCTCTCCTGTTTCTCTCTCTCCTGTTTCTCTCTCTCCTGTTTCTCTCTCTCCTGTTTCTCTCTCCTGTTTCTCGCTTTCTCCTGTTTCTATCTTTCTCCTGTTTCTCTGTCTCTCCTGTTTCTCTCTCTCCTGTTTCTCTCCTTCTCCTCTTTCTCTCTTTCTCCTGTTTCTCTCTCTCTTGTTTCTCTGTCTCTCCTGTTTCTCTCTCTCTCCTGTTTCTCTGTCTCTCCTGTTTCTCTCTCTCTCCTGTTTCTCTCTTTTTCCTGTTTCTCTCTTTCTCCTGTTTCTCTCTCTCCTGTTTCTCTCTCTCTCCTGTTTCTCTCTCTCCTGTTTCTCTCTCTCCTGTTTCTCTCTCTCCTGTTTCTCTCTCTCCTGTTTCTATCTTTCTCCTGTTTCTATCTTTCTCTTGTTTCTATCTTTCTCCTGTTTCTATCTTTCTCCTGTTTCTCTCCTTCTCCTCTTTCTCTCTCTCGTGTTTCTCTCCTTCTCCTCTTTCTCTCTTTCTCCTGTTTCTCTCTCTCCTGTTTCTCTCTCTCTTGTTTCTCTCTCTCTCTCTCCTGTTTCTCTCTCTCTCTCCTGTTTCTCTCTCTCTCTCCTGTTTCTCTCTCTCTCTCATGTTTCTCTCTCTCTCCTGTTTCTCTCTCTCTCCTGTTTCTCTCTCTCCTGTTTCTCTCTTTCTCCTGTTTCTCTGTCTCCTGTTTCTCTCTCTCTCCTGTTTCTCTCTCTCTCCTGTTTCTCTCTCTCTCCTGTTTCTCTCTCTCCTGTTTCTCTTTTTCCTGTTTCTCTCTCTCCTGTTTCTCTCTCCCGTTTCTCTCTCTCCTGTTTCTCTCTCCCGTTTATATCTTTCTCCTGTTTCTATCTTTCTCCTGTTTCTCTGTCTCTCCTGTTTCTCTGTCTCTCCTGTTTCTCTCTCTCCTGTTTCTCTCTCTCCTGTTTCTCTGTCTCTCCTGTTTCTCTCTCTCTCCTGTTTCTCTCTTTCTCCTGTTTCTCTCTCTCCTGTTTCTCTCTCCTGTTTCTCTCTCTCCTGTTTCTCTCTCTCCTGTTTCTCTCTCTCCTGTTTCTCTCTTTCTCCTGTTTCTCTCTTTCTCCTGTTTCTCTCTTTCTCCTGTTTCTCTCTCTCTTGTTTCTCTCTCTCTCCTGTTTCTCTCTCACCTGTTTCTCTCTCTCCTGTTTCTCTCTCTCCTGTTTCTCTCTTTCTCCTGTTTCTATCTTTCTCCTGTTTCTATCTTTCTCTTGTTTCTATCTTTCTCCTGTTTCTATCTTTCTCCTCTTTCTCTCTCTCGTGTTTCTCTCCTTCTCCTCCTTCTCTCTTTCTCCTGTTTCTATGTCTCCTGTTTCTCTCTCTCTCCTGTTTCTCTCTCTCTCCTGTTTCTCTCTCTCTCCTGTTTCTCTCTCTCCTGTTTCTCTTTATCCTGTTTCTCTCTCCTGTTTCTCTCTCCCGTTTCTATCTTTCTCCTGTTTCTATCTTTCTCCTGTTTCTCTGTCTCTCCTGTTTCTCTCTCTCTCTCCTGTTTCTCTCTCTCTCTCCTGTTTCTCTCTCTCTCTCATGTTTCTCTCTCTCTCCTGTTTCTCTCTCTCCTGTTTCTCTCTCTCCTGTTTTTCTCTCTCCTGTTTCTCTCTCTCTCCTGTTTCTCTTGCTCTCCTGTTTCTCTCTCTCTCCTGTTTCTCTCTCTCTCCTGTTTCTCTCTCTCTCCTGTTTCTCTCTCTCTCCTGTTTCTCTCTCTCCTGTTTCTCTCTTTCTCCTGTTTCTATCTTTCTCCTGTTTCTATGTCTCCTGTTTCTCTCTCTCTCCTGTTTCTCTCTCTCTCCTGTTTCTCTCTCTCTCCTGTTTCTCTCTCTCCTGTTTCTCTTTATCCTGTTTCTCTCTCCTGTTTCTCTCTCCTGTTTCTCTCTCCCGTTTCTATCTTTCTCCTGTTTCTATCTTTCTCCTGTTTCTCTGTCTCTCCTGTTTCTCTCTCTCCTGTTTCTCTCCTTCTCCACTTTCTCTCTTTCTCCTGTTTCTCTCTCTCTCCTGTTTCTCTCTCTCTCCTGTTTCTCTCTTTCTCCTGTTTCTCTCTTTCTCCTGTTTCTCTCTCTCCTGTTTCTCTCTCTCCTGTTTCTCTCTCCTGTTTCTCTCTCTCCTGTTTCTCTCCTTCTCATCTTTCTCTCTTTCTCCTGTTTCTCTCTCTCCTGTTTCCCTGTCTCTCCTGTTTCTCTCTCTCCTGTTTCTCTCTTTCTCCTGTTTCTCTGGCTCTCCTGTTTCTCTCCTTCTCCTCTTTCTCTCTTTCTCCTGTTTCTCTCTCTCTCCTGTTTCTCTCTTTTTCCTGTTTCTCTCTCTCCTGTTTCTCTTTCTCTTGTTTCTCTCTCCTGTTTCTCTCTCTCCTGTTTCTCTCTCCTGTTTCTCTCTTTCTCCTGTTTCTATCGTTCTCCTGGTTCTCTCTCTCTCCTGTATCTCTCTTTCTCCTGTTTCTCTCTCTCTCTCTCCTGTTTCTCTCTTTCTCCTGTTTCTCTGGCTCTCCTGTTTCTCTCTCTCTCCTGTTTCTATCTTTCTCCTGTTTCTCTCTCCTGTTTCTCTCTCTCCTGTTTCTCTGTCTCTCCTGTTTCTCTCTCTCCTGTTTCTCTCCTTCTCCTCTTTCTCGCTTTCTCCTGTTTCTCTCTCTCCTGTTCTCTCTCTCTCTCTCCTGTTTCTCTTTTCTCTCTCCTGTTTCTCTCTCTCTCCTGTTTCTCTCTCTCCTGTTTCTCTCTCTCTCTCCTGTTTCTCTCTCTCTCTCCTGTTTCTCTCTCTCTCTCATGTTTCTCTCTCTCTCCTGTTTCTCTCTCTCCTGTTTCTCTCTCTCCTGTTTTTCTCTCTCCTGTTTCTCTCTCTCTCCTGTTTCTCTTGCTCTCCTGTTTCTCTCTCTCTCCTGTTTCTCTCTCTCTCCTGTTTCTCTCTCTCTCCTGTTTCTCTCTCTCTCCTGTTTCTCTCTCTCCTGTTTCTCTCTTTCTCCTGTTTCTATCTTTCTCCTGTTTCTATGTCTCCTGTTTCTCTCTCTCTCCTGTTTCTCTCTCTCTCCTGTTTCTCTCTCTCTCCTGTTTCTCTCTCTCCTGTTTCTCTTTATCCTGTTTCTCTCTCCTGTTTCTCTCTCCTGTTTCTCTCTCCCGTTTCTATCTTTCTCCTGTTTCTATCTTTCTCCTGTTTCTCTGTCTCTCCTGTTTCTCTCTCTCCTGTTTCTCTCCTTCTCCACTTTCTCTCTTTCTCCTGTTTCTCTCTCTCTCCTGTTTCTCTCTCTCTCCTGTTTCTCTCTTTCTCCTGTTTCTCTCTTTCTCCTGTTTCTCTCTCTCCTGTTTCTCTCTCCTGTTTCTCTCTCTCCTGTTTCTCTCCTTCTCATCTTTCTCTCTTTCTCCTGTTTCTCTCTCTCCTGTTTCCCTGTCTCTCCTGTTTCTCTCTCTCCTGTTTCTCTCTTTCTCCTGTTTCTCTGGCTCTCCTGTTTCTCTCCTTCTCCTCTTTCTCTCTTTCTCCTGTTTCTCTCTCTCTCCTGTTTCTCTCTTTTTCTTGTTTCTCTCTCTCCTGTTTCTCTTTCTCTTGTTTCTCTCTCCTGTTTCTCTCTCTCCTGTTTCTCTCTCCTGTTTCTCTCTTTCTCCTGTTTCTATCGTTCTCCTGGTTCTCTCTCTCTCCTGTATCTCTCTTTCTCCTGTTTCTCTCTCTCTCTCTCCTGTTTCTCTCTTTCTCCTGTTTCTCTGGCTCTCCTGTTTCTCTCTCTCTCCTGTTTCTATCTTTCTCCTGTTTCTCTCTCCTGTTTCTCTCTCTCCTGTTTCTCTCTCTCTCCTGTTTCTCTCTCTCTGTCCTGTTTTTCTCTCTCTATCCTGTTTCTCTCTCTCTCTCTCCTGTTTCTCTCTCTCTCTCCTGTTTCTCTCTCTTTCTCTCCTGTTTCTCTCTCTCAGTCAGTTAATTTGACCTGGGGAAAGATAGACACTTAACAACAATTTACTTGGATGGGAAGCAATTGGCTGTCAGACATATTGACAGACAATGACCTCACTTGATTTAGATTATGTTTTGCCAATTACTCTCAGATCCCTGCACAAACAAACACTAACTGAGGAGAGGAGAGGAGAGGAGAGGAGAGGAGAGGAGAGGAGAGGAGAGGAGAGGAGAGGAGAGGAGAGGAGAGGAGAGGAGAGGAGAGGAGAGGAGAGGCATTAGATTCCAATATGGCTGCCGGTCCACCCCACCACAGAACAGGTCTTTGACTTGGAATGTCCGGTGCTAGTTCTATCTACTCCATTCTATCTGTGTAAACCTGTGACTGTCCTCGGTCATGAAACTGTTACTTTGTTGTAGAATTAGATTCTTCCCAAACTCTCATTTTCCTGTTCAGTTTGCTGAACACGATCTTAACTGATTTCCTGATCCGTCTCCAATCCCCACCTCCATCCCATCGACGCTAGGTGATTTTACTACCAGTTATTTCACACAACAGAGGACATAATTGTTAATTGCTGTGTGTGTGAAGTCTCTCCAACGTGCTCACGCCCGGAAATTGCAGGGGAGTTAATTTTTTCTTTGGATGCACTTTTGGTGTAATCGTTGGGAAAATATGAAAATGACAATGTGGGAGAAAATATATATTCCGTCGTTGTCATGACGCTTTGTGCCCGTTGTCATGATGCTTCGTTTCCATGGCTCTTTGTGCTCGTTGTCATGATGCTTCGTTTCCATGGCTCTTTGTGCTCGTTGTCATGATGCTTCGTTGTCATGGCGCTTTGTTCTTCACTTCGTTTTTCTTTTTCTTTCTTATTTCCATGCATCCCAAATGGCACCCTAATCCCTATACAGCACACTACCTCTGACCAGAGCCCATCAAAAGAAGTGCACTACGAAGGGAATAGGGTGCCATGTAGGCTGCGTCCCCTGTCTACAAAGATGAATTTGATTTGTTTATTATTTCACAGAGAGGACAAGGGAAAATGAGATGTCTCTGATGTTGGGGGGGAACTCAGTTCAGGGGAAAGTTAGTGAGAGGAACAACTCAGTTGTCATCTCAACAAGACACTTTTAACCTCGTCGTTGGCGCTATAAACTAGCGTTACACTGTAGACGGTTATTGTAGACCATTATAGTAGTTGTGTGTTGACAAGCCTCAAGGTCAGCGGTGTTTGGTAGAATGATGGCACAACATGTCAGGTGATAAGGTGTGTAGTCCTGAATCATATCCTACATGCTGCCATACATATAGACCACGAGTTACCTCAGAACTCAGAAAACCATTACATAACATTTGCTAAATGGGCAGACATGGATAAACTACCACTTGAAAACCTAACAAACCTACCATTTTGCTGTTTATTTCAGTTGATGTGCCTGTGAATACAATAGTGAAGATACAAGGCTGGAGTTAGATTGGACACGTTCTAAGAAAGAGTACAGACGCAACAGGGGGAAGCCCACGACAACATGGAGGAGAACAATGGAGTCTGATTTCCAACTACAGCAGCAGAGATGGAGCACGGTGGAGGAGGTGGGAGGAGACCAACAGAGCAGGAACACGGTGGAGGAGGTGGGAGGAGACCAACAGAGCTGGAGCACGGTGGAGGAGGTGGGAGGAGACCAACAGAGATGGAGCACGATGGAGGAGGTGGGAGGAGACCAACAGAGCTGGAGCACGGTGGAGGAGGTGGGAGGAGACCAACAGAGCTGGAGCACGGTGGAGGAGGTGGGAGGAGACCAACAGAGATGGAGCACGGTGGAGGAGGTGGGAGGAGACCAACAGAGATGGAGCACGGTGGAGGAGGTGGGAGGAGACCAACAGAGATGGAGCACGGTGGAGGAGGTGGGAGGAGACCAACAGAGCTGGAACACGGTGGAGGAGGTGGGAGGAGACCAACAGAGCTGGAACACGGTGGAGGAGGTGGGAGGAGACCAACAGAGCTGGAGCACGGTGGAGGAGGTGGGAGGAGACCAACAGAGCTGGAGCACGGTGGAGGAGGTGGGAGGAGACCAACAGAGCTGGAGCACGATGGAGGAGGTGGGAGGAGACCAACAGAGATGGAGCACGATGGAGGAGGTGGGAGGAGACCAACAGAGCTGGGGCACGGTGGAGGAGGTGGGAGGAGACCAACAGAGCTGGAGCACGGTGGAGGAGGTGGGAGGAGACCAACAGAGATGGAGCACGGTGGAGGAGGTGGGAGGAGACCAACAGAGATGGAGCACGGTGGAGGAGGTGGGAGGAGACCAACAGAGATGGAGCACGGTGGAGGAGGTGGGAGGAGACCAACAGAGCTGGAACACGGTGGAGGACGTGGGAGGAGACCAACAGAGCTGGAGCACGGTGGAGGAGGTGGGAGGAGACCAACAGAGATGGAGCACGATGGAGGAGGTGGGAGGAGACCAACAGAGCTGGGGCACGGTGGAGGAGGTGGGAGGAGACCAACAGAGCTGGAGCACGGTGGAGGAGGTGGGAGGAGACCAACAGAGATGGAGCACGGTGGAGGAGGTGGGAGGAGACCAACAGAGATGGAGCACGGTGGAGGAGGTGGGAGGAGACCAACAGAGATGGAGCACGGTGGAGGAGGTGGGAGGAGACCAACAGAGCTGGAACACGGTGGAGGAGGTGGGAGGAGACCAACAGAGCTGGAACACGGTGGAGGAGGTGGGAGGAGACCAACAGAGCTGGAACACGGTGGAGGAGGTGGGAGGAGACCAACAGAGCTGGAGCACGGTGGAGGAGGTGGGAGGAGACCAACAGAGCTGGAGCACGGTGGAGGAGGTGGGAGGAGACCAACAGAGCTGGGGCACGGTGGAGGAGGTGGGAGGAGACCAACAGAGCTGGAGCACGGTGGAGGAGGTGGGAGGAGACCAACAGAGATGGAGCACGGTGGAGGAGGTGGGAGGAGACCAACAGAGATGGAGCACGGTGGAGGAGGTGGGAGGAGACCAACAGAGCTGGAACACGGTGGAGGAGGTGGGAGGAGACCAACAGAGCTGGAGCACGGTGGAGGAGGTGGGAGGAGACCAACAGAGCTGGAGCACGGTGGAGGAGGTGGGAGGAGACCAACTGAGCTGGAGCACAATGGAGGAGGTGGGAGGAGACCAACAGAGCTGGAGCACGGTGGAGGAGGTGGGAGGAGACCAACAGAGCTGGAGCACGGTGGAGGAGGTGGGAGGAGACCAACAGAGCTGGAGCACGGTGGAGGAGGTGGGAGGAGACCAACAGAGGTGGAACACGATGGAGGAGGTGGGAGGAGACCAACAGAGCTGGAGCACGGTGGAGGAGGTGGGAGGAGACCAACAGAACTGGAGCACGGTGGAGGAGGTGGGAGGAGACCAACAGAGGTGGAACACGATGGAGGAGGTGGGAGGAGACCAACAGTGCTGGAGCACGGTGGAGGAGGTGGGAGGAGACCAACAGAGCAGGAACACGGTGGAGGAGGTGGGAGGAGACCAACAGAGCTGGAGCACGGTGGAGGAGGTGGGAGGAGACCAACAGAGCTGGAGCACGGTGGAGGAGGTTGGAGTAGACCAACAGAGCTGGAGCACGGTGGAGGAGGTGGGAGGAGACCAACAGAGCTGGAGCACGGTGGAGGAGGTTGGAGTAGACCAACAGAGCTGGAGCACGGTGGAGGAGGTGGGAGGAGACCAACAGAGCTGGAGCACGATGGAGGAGGTGGGAGGAGACCAACAGAGCTGGAGCACGGTGGAGGAGGTGGGAGGAGACCAACAGAGCAGGAGCACGATGGAGGAGGTGGGAGGAGACCAACAGAGCTGGAGCACGGTGGAGGAGGTGGGAGGAGACCAACAGAGATGGAGCACGGTGGAGGAGGTGGGAGGAGACCAACAGAGCTGGAGCACGATGGAGGAGGTGGGAGGAGACCAACAGAGCTGGAGCACGGTGGAGGAGGTTGGAGTAGACCACAGAGCAGGAGCACGATGGAGGAGGTGGGAGGAGACCAACAGAGATGGAGCACGGTGGAGGAGGTGGGAGGAGACCAACAGAGATGGAGCACGGTGGAGGAGGTGGGAGGAGACCAACAGAGCTGGAGCACGGTGGAGGAGGTGGGAGGAGACCAACAGAGCTGGAACACGGTGGAGGAGGTGGGAGGAGACCAACAGAGCTGGAGCACGGTGGAGGAGGTGGGCGGAGACCAACAGAGCTGGAGCACGGTGGAGGAGGTGGGAGGAGACCAACAGAGCAGGAACATGGTGGAGGAGGTGGGAGGAGACCAACAGAGATGGAGCACGGTGGAGGAGGTGGGAGGAGACCAACAGAGCAGGAACACGGTGGAGGAGGTGGGAGGAGACCAACAGAGATGGAGCACGGTGGAGGAGGTGGGAGGAGACCAACAGAGCAGGAGCACGACGGAGGAGGTGGGAGGAGACCAACAGAGCTGGAGCACGGTGGAGGAGGTGGGAGGAGACCAACAGAGATGGAGCACGGTGGAGGAGGTGGGAGGAGACCAACAGAGATGGAGCACGGTGGAGGAGGTGGGAGGAGACCAACAGAGCTGGAGCACGGTGGAGGAGGTGGGAGGAGACCAACAGAGCTGGAGCACGACGGAGGAGGTGGGAGGAGACCAACAGAGCAGGAACACGGTGGAGGAGGTGGGAGGAGACCAACAGAGATGGAGCACGGTGGAGGAGGTGGGAGGAGACCAACAGAGCAGGAGCACGACGGAGGAGGTGGGAGGAGACCAACAGAGCTGGAGCACGACGGAGGAGGTGGGAGGAGACCAACAGAGCAGGAACACGGTGGAGGAGGTGGGAGGAGACCAACAGAGATGGAGCACGGTGGAGGAGGTGGGAGGAGACCAACAGAGCAGGAGCACGGTGGAGGAGGTGGGAGGAGACCAACAGAGATGGAGCACGGTGGAGGAGGTGGGAGGAGACCAACAGAGATGGAGCACGGTGGAGGAGGTGGGAGGAGACCAACAGAGCTGGAGCACGACGGAGGAGGTGGGAGGAGACCAACAGAGCAGGAACACGGTGGAGGAGGTGGGAGGAGACCAACAGAGATGGAGCACGGTGGAGGAGGTGGGAGGAGACCAACAGAGCAGGAGCACGGTGGAGGAGGTGGGAGGAGACCAACAGAGATGGAGCACGGTGGAGGAGGTGGGAGGAGACCAACAGAGATGGAGCACGGTGGAGGAGGTGGGAGGAGACCAACAGAGATGGAGCACGGTGGAGGAGGTGGGAGGAGACCAACAGAGCTGGAGCACGACGGAGGAGGTGGGAGGAGACCAACAGAGCAGGAACACGGTGGAGGAGGTGGGAGGAGACCAACAGAGATGGAGCACGGTGGAGGAGGTGGGAGGAGACCAACAGAGCTGGAGCACGGTGGAGGAGGTGGGAGGAGACCAACAGAGCAGGAGCACGACGGAGGAGGTGGGAGGAGACCAACAGAGCTGGAGCACGGTGGAGGAGGTGGGAGGAGACCAACAGAGCTGGAGCACGGTGGAGGAGGTGGGAGGAGACCAACAGAGATGGAGCACGGTGGAGGAGGTGGGAGGAGACCAACAGAGCTGGGGCACGGTGGAGGAGGTGGGAGGAGACCAACAGAGCTGGAGCACGGTGGAGGAGGTGGGAGGAGACCAACAGAGCTGGAGCACGGTGGAGGAGGTGGGAGGAGACCAACAGAGCAGGAACACGGTGGAGGAGGTGGGAGGAGACCAACAGAGCTGGAGCACGGTGGAGGAGGTGGGTGGAGACCAACAGAGCTGGAGCACAGTGGAGGAGGTGGGAGGAGACCAACAGAGCTGGAACACGGTGGAGGAGGTGGGAGGAGACCAACAGAGCTGAAGAGCCTTTGTTGCTGCCAGCTGGAACCACAAGGATGTGAGTGAGCCTGAAACCAATGATCAACAACACATTAAATGACTGTACATTGACATGAACAGTTATTTACATTTCATCCACTCCTTTTAAACAGTTGACAGAGAGAGATAATGGTTGCTAAGTTATCTGTTTTAAACGTGGTACTCTTGGGAGTTTGCAGATAATGAAAGGAGTTTATTTGAAACAGTTTGATGTTGTTTCTGTTGTTGTTGTTGGAGTGATGATGACTGTCTCCTGTACTTAGATTGTTGCCTCATCTTAAAACTGTGTGTGTGTGTGTGTGTGTGTGTGTGTGTGTGTGTGTGTGTGTGTGTGTGTGTGTGTGTGTGTGTGTGTGTGTGTGTGTGTGTGTGTGTGTGTGTGTGTGTGTGTGTGTGTGTGTGTGTGTGTGTTTTCAACAGTGAAAGCTGTGAGATTGATGCCCCCCGTAAATCTCCAACTGTACTGGCCCCTCCTGGCCACCGTAGTAAATGACTCTCTGTAGCAAGGTCTTGTCCTAAAATGACAGTGGTAATATGTCTGCTATTGAAATGTCTTCTGGTCTTCAAACTAACCCTCCATTCACGGTGAGCTACGGTGTCTGGGTAGCATGCTCTGCATTGTGTTTAGTGTTTGGCTGGACTAAAGGTTTTTGGATAAATTACAGTGACAGAGGCAGTGAAAAATCAAAGATCTGTCATTCTGAATGGAGCCTCGTGATTAACAGCCTCTGTCTCTCTCTCTATCTCTTTCTCTCTCTCTCGCTCTCTTTCTCTCTTTCTCTCGTGTGCGCTCTCTTTCTCTCTCTCTGTCTTTCACTCTCTATCTGTCTCTCGCGCTCTTTCTCTCCTCCTACTCTCCTTTCTCTCCTCCTCCTCTACTCTCTCCTTCAGTTCCCAAATGGCACCTGAAACCCTATAAAGTGATCCACTTTTGCCACAAAGCACTGTGGGTGCTGCTGGAAATGAGTGTCCTACAAAGGTAATAGAGTATCATTTGGAACGATCCCAGTGTCAGAAATCAATTCTCTAGCTCTTTCCCTCCAGACAGGTTTTACAGATGAATGAATAATAACAGGCAAATATATATATATATATATAAACATTTTAAGAAATGGATATGAAAAGGTGTGGGAGAAAATTATAATAACTCCTTTCAACCCTTATCCTTAAAATGTGTACACACACACACACTAACACACACACACACACACACACACACACACACAACACACACACACACACACACACACACACACACACACACACACACACACACACACACACACACACGCTTCCCTTCCATGTTGATGTTGTTGTTTTTGTTGTTGTTTTCCTTCTTCCTTTCATGTTCAAAGCTCAGTGAGTGAATCCTCTCATCCCTCGGAGGACGGAGGGAGGGAGCGTAATCGCTGTGGCGACAGGAGGAGGTGACGAGAAGGAGGAAATGAACCAAAGAGGAGAACGTTTATAATGAAGGACCTTGTCTTCCTAACACGATTAAGACCTCTGCTTCTAAATATGGAAGACCACGGCATTCCAACGCTGCACCGTGGCGCGTGTGTGTGTGTGTGTGTGTGTGTGTGTGTGTTTGTCTGCATGTGTGTGTGTGTTGTAATTTAGCTTGTAAACACGTAGCCAACTGTGTGGTGAACTGGTCCCTTCTGTAGGGTGAACAGTAGGTCAGTAAACACTGGCTGTATAGTACACCTGTCAATCATCTGAAATCAACATGTGTCTAGTGATGATCCCTGCAGTACAGTATTCCTGTTAAACATCTGAAATCAACATGTGTCTAGTGATGATCCCTGCAGTACAGTATTCCTGTTAAACATCTGAAATCAACATGTGTCTAGTGATGATCCCTGCAGTACAGTATTCCTGTTAAACATCTGAAATCAACATGTGTCTAGTGATGATCCCTGGAGTACAGTATTCCTGTTAAACATCTGAAATCAACATGTGTCTAGTGATGATCCCTGGAGTACAGTATTCCTGTTAAACATCTGAAATCAACATGTCTCTAGTGATGATCCCTGGAGTACAGTATTCCTGTTAAACATATGAAATCAACATGTGTCTAGTGATGATCCCTGGAGTACAGTATTCCTGTTATACATCTGAAATCAACATGTGTCTAGTGATGATCCCTGGAGTACAGTATTCCTGTTATACATCTGAAATCAACATGTCTCTAGTGATGATCCCTGGAGTACAGTATTCCTGTTAAACATATGAAATCAACATGTGTCTAGTGATGATCCCTGGAGTACAGTATTCCTGTTATACATCTGAAATCAACATGTGTCTAGTGATGATCCCTGGAGTACAGTATTCCTGTTATACATCTGAAATCAACATGTCTCTAGTGATGATCCCTGGAGTACAGTATTCCTGTTAAACATCTGAAATCAACATGTGTCTAGTGATGATCCCTGCAGTACAGTATTCCTGTTAAACATCTGAAATCAACATGTGTCTAGTGATGATCCCTGCAGTACAGTATTCCTGTTAAACATGTGAAATCAACATGTGTCTAGTGATGATCCCTGGAGTACAGTATTCCTGTTAAACATATGAAATCAACATGTGTCTAGTGATGATCCCTGCAGTACAGTATTCCTGTTAAACATCTGAAATCAACATGTGTCTAGTGATGATCCCTGCAGTACAGTATTCCTGTTAAACATCTGAAATCAACATGTGTCTAGTGATGATCCCTGCAGTACAGTATTCCTGTTAAACATCTGAAATCAACATGTGTCTAGTGATGATCCCTGCAGTACAGTATTCCTGTTAAACATCTGAAATCAACATGTGTCTAGTGATGATCCCTGCAGTACAGTATTCCTGTTAAACATGTGAAATCAACATGTGTCTAGTGATGATCCCTGGAGTACAGTATTCCTGTTAAACATCTGAAATCAACATGTGTCTAGTGATGATCCCTGGAGTACAGTATTCCTGTTATACATCTGAAATCAACATGTCTCTAGTGATGATCCCTGGAGTACAGTATTCCTGTTAAACATATGAAATCAACATGTGTCTAGTGATGATCCCTGCAGTACAGTATTCCTGTTAAACATCTGAAATCAACATGTGTCTAGTGATGATCCCTGGAGTACAGTATTCCTGTTAATCATCTGAAATCAACATGTGTCTAGTGATGATCCCTGCAGTACAGTATTCCTGTTAAACATCTGAAATCAACATGTGTCTAGTGATGATCCCTGGAGTACAGTATTCCTGTTAAACATCTGAAATCAACATGTGTCTAGTGATGATCCCTGCAGTACAGTATTCCTGTTAAACATCTGAAATCAACATGTGTCTAGTGATGATCCCTGCAGTACAGTATTCCTGTTAAACATCTGAAATCAACATGTGTCTAGTGATGATCCCTGCAGTACAGTATTCCTGTTAACCATCTGAAATCAACATGTGTCTAGTGATGATCCCTGGAGTACAGTATTCCTGTTAAACATCTGAAATCAACATGTCTCTAGTGATGATCCCTGGAGTACAGTATTCCTGTTATACATCTGAAATCAACATGTGTCTAGTGATGATCCCTGGAGTACAGTATTCCTGTTAAACATCTGAAATCAACATGTGTCTAGTGATGATCCCTGCAGTACAGTATTCCTGTTAAACATCTGAAATCAACATGTGTCTAGTGATGATCCCTGGAGTACAGTATTCCTGTTAAACATCTGAAATCAACATGTGTCTAGTGATGATCCCTGGAGTACAGTATTCCTGTTAAACATCTGAAATCAACATGTGTCTAGTGATGATCCCTGCAGTACAGTATTCCTGTTAAACATCTGAAATCAACATGTGTCTAGTGATGATCCCTGGAGTACAGTATTCCTGTTAAACATCTGAAATCAACATGTGTCTAGTGATGATCCCTGGAGTACAGTATTCCTGTTAAACATCTGAAATCAACATGTGTCTAGTGATGATCCCTGCAGTACAGTATTCCTGTTAAACATCTGAAATCAACATGTGTCTAGTGATGATCCCTGCAGTACAGTATTCCTGTCAATCATCTGAAATCAACATGTGTCTAGTGATGATCCCTGGAGTACAGTATTCCTGTCAATCATCTGAAATCAACATGTGTCTAGTGATGATCCCTGCAGTACAGTATTCCTGTTAAACATCTGAAATCAACATGTGTCTAGTGATGATCCCTGCAGTACAGTATTCCTGTTAAACATCTGAAATCAACATGTGTCTAGTGATGATCCCTGCAGTACAGTATTCCTGTTAAACATCTGAAATCAACATGTGTCTAGTGATGATCCCTGGAGTACAGTATTCCTGTTAAACATCTGAAATCAACATGTGTCTAGTGATGATCCCTGGAGTACAGTATTCCTGTTAAACATCTGAAATCAACATGTGTCTAGTGATGATCCCTGGAGTACAGTATTCCTGTTAAACATCTGAAATCAACATGTGTCTAGTGATGATCCCTGCAGTACAGTATTCCTGTTAAACATCTGAAATCAACATGTGTCTAGTGATGATCCCTGGAGTACAGTATTCCTGTTAAACATCTGAAATCAACATGTGTCTAGTGATGATCCCTGCAGTACAGTATTCCTGTTAAACATCTGAAATCAACATGTGTCTAGTGATGATCCCTGCAGTACAGTATTCCTGTTAAACATCTGAAATCAACATGTGTCTAGTGATGATCCCTGCAGTACAGTATTCCTGTTAAACATCTGAAATCAACATGTGTCTAGTGATGATCCCTGGAGTACAGTATTCCTGTTAAACATCTGAAATCAACATGTGTCTAGTGATGATCCCTGGAGTACAGTATTCCTGTTAAACATCTGAAATCAACATGTGTCTAGTGATGATCCCTGGAGTACAGTATTCCTGTTAAACATCTGAAATCAACATGTGTCTAGTGATGATCCCTGCAGTACAGTATTCCTGTTAAACATCTGAAATCAACATGTCTCTAGTGATGATCCCTGGAGTACAGTATTCCTGTTAAACATCTGAAATCAACATGTGTCTAGTGATGATCCCTGGAGTACAGTATTCCTGTTAAACATCTGAAATCAACATGTGTCTAGTGATGATCCCTGGAGTACAGTATTCCTGTTAAACATCTGAAATCAACATGTGTCTAGTGATGATCCCTGCAGTACAGTATTCCTGTTAAACATCTGAAATCAACATGTGTCTAGTGATGATCCCTGCAGTACAGTATTCCTGTCAATCATCTGAAATCAACATGTGTCTAGTGATGATCCCTGCAGTACAGTATTCCTGTTAAACATCTGAAATCAACATGTGTCTAGTGATGATCCCTGGAGTACAGTATTCCTGTTAAACATCTGAAATCAACATGTGTCTAGTGATGATCCCTGGAGTACAGTATTCCTGTTAAACATCTGAAATCAACATGTGTCTAGTGATGATCCCTGCAGTACAGTATTCCTGTTAAACATCTGAAATCAACATGTGTCTAGTGATGATCCCTGGAGTACAGTATTCCTGTTAAACATCTGAAATCAACATGTGTCTAGTGATGATCCCTGGAGTACAGTATTCCTGTTAACCATCTGAAATCAACATGTGTCTAGTGATGATCCCTGGAGTACAGTATTCCTGTTAAACATCTGAAATCAACATGTGTCTAGTGATGATCCCTGCAGTACAGTATTCCTGTTAAACATCTGAAATCAACATGTGTCTAGTGATGATCCCTGCAGTACAGTATTCCTGTTAAACATATGAAATCAACATGTGTCTAGTGATGATCCCTGCAGTACAGTATTCCTGTTAAACATCTGAAATCAACATGTGTCTAGTGATGATCCCTGGAGTACAGTATTCCTGTTAAACATCTGAAATCAACATGTGTCTAGTGATGATCCCTGCAGTACAGTATTCCTGTTAAACATATGAAATCAACATGTGTATAGTGATGATCCCTGGAGTACAGTATTCCTGTTAAACATCTGAAATCAACATGTCTCTAGTGATGATCCCTGCAGTACAGTATTCCTGTTAAACATCTGAAATCAACATGTGTCTAGTGATGATCCCTGGAGTACAGTATTCCTGTTAAACATCTGAAATCAACATGTGTCTAGTGATGATCCCTGGAGTACAGTATTCCTGTTAAACATCTGAAATCAACATGTGTCTAGTGATGATCCCTGCAGTACAGTATTCCTGTTAAACATCTGAAATCAACATGTGTCTAGTGATGATCCCTGCAGTACAGTATTCCTGTTAATCATCTGAAATCAACATGTGTCTAGTGATGATCCCTGGAGTACAGTATTCCTGTTAAACATCTGAAATCAACATGTGTCTAGTGATGATCCCTGCAGTACAGTATTCCTGTTAAACATCTGAAATCAACATGTGTCTAGTGATGATCCCTGGAGTACAGTATTCCTGTTAAACATCTGAAATCAACATGTGTCTAGTGATGATCCCTGGAGTACAGTATTCCTGTTAAACATCTGAAATCAACATGTGTCTAGTGATGATCCCTGGAGTACAGTATTCCTGTTAAACATCTGAAATCAACATGTGTCTAGTGATGATCCCTGCAGTACAGTATTCCTGTTAAACATCTGAAATCAACATGTGTCTAGTGATGATCCCTGCAGTACAGTATTCCTGTTAATCATCTGAAATCAACATGTGTCTAGTGATGATCCCTGGAGTACAGTATTCCTGTTAAACATCTGAAATCAACATGTGTCTAGTGATGATCCCTGCAGTACAGTATTCCTGTTAAACATCTGAAATCAACATGTGTCTAGTGATGATCCCTGGAGTACAGTATTCCTGTTAAACATCTGAAATCAACATGTGTCTGGTGATGATCCCTGGAGTACAGTATTCCTGTTAAACATCTGAAATCAACATGTGTCTAGTGATGATCCCTGGAGTACAGTATTCCTGTTAAACATCTGAAATCAACATGTGTCTAGTGATGATCCCTGCAGTACAGTATTCCTGTTAAACATCTGAAATCAACATGTGTCTAGTGATGATCCCTGGAGTACAGTATTCCTGTTAAACATCTGAAATCAACATGTGTCTGGTAACCATCTCTTCCGTTCCATAGGGACTTGCTAATCCGTCTTTCAAAGTGACTCCTCACCCTCACCTGTGAGGAGTAGCTCTCACACACACACACACACACACACACACACACACACACACACACACACACACACACACACACACACACACACACACACACACACACACACACACACACACACACACACTGATTCCTCTTCATCATTTTCCCCCTGTAACTATACAGAGAGCGGGCGACTCTCTTTGTTTTTATATCCCCCTGTAACTATAGCAACAGGTGACAGAGCTACGGGAACTCTGCCAGTGTGTATTTGCTGTGTAGAATAGTGAACAGTGTTTAAGTTATGGATATGATTCATATTATGAAGTTTAAATTGCTACGTCGTGAGGTTACCCGTACGGAAAAGTTGCTGTGATGATTGTAATAATTAGTTTCTCTGATCTAAACTGTAATCAACTAGCTTTAATAGGAATAGGGGAAACAATGTATCTGTCGTCGCCGACATATCATTTTATTGGAGTAACCTTGACTGTCAACGTTGTGGGTTCTGTCTCAAATGGGACCCTATTCCTTATGGACCCTGGTCAAACATCTAATCTAATCAAATCTAATTGTATTTGTCACGTGGGCCGAGAACAACAGGTATAGACCTTACAGTGAAATGCTGACTTACTGGCCCTAACCAACAGGTGTAGACCTTACAGTGAAATGCTGACTTACAGGCTCTAACCAACAGGTGTAGACCTCACAGTGAAATGCTGACTTACAGGCCCTAACCAACAGGTGTAGTCCTAACAGTGAAATGCTGACTTACAGGCCCTAACCAACAGGTGTAGACCTTACAGTGAAATGCTGACTTACAGGCTCTAACCAACAGCTGTAGACCTTACAGTGAAATGCTTACTTACAGGCTCTAACCAACAGGTGTAGACCTTACAGTGAAATGCTTACTTACAGGCTTTAACCAACAGGTGTAGACCTCACAGTGAAATGCTGACTTACAGGCTCTAACCAACAGGTGTAGACCTGACAGTGAAATGCTGACTTACAGGCCCTAACCAACAGGTGTAGACCTTACAGTGAAATGCTGACTTACAGGCTCTAACCAACAGGTGTAGACCTTACAGTGAAATGCTGACTTACAGGCGCTAACCAACAGGTGTAGACCTGACAGTGAAATGCTGATTACAGGCCCTAACCAACAGGTGTAGACCTTACAGTGAAATGCTTACTTACAGGCTCTAACCAACAGGTGTAGACCTTACAGTGAAATGCTTACTTACATGCTCTAACCAACAGGTGTAGACCTCACAGTGAAATGCTGACTTACAGGCTCTAACCAACAGGTGTAGACCTGAAAATGAAATGCTGACTTACAGGCCCTAACCAACAGGTGTAGACCTCACAGTGAAATTCTTACTTACACGCTCTAACCAACAGGTGTAGACCTCACAGTGAAATGCTGACTTACAGGCTCTAACCAACAGGTGTAGACCTGAAAATGAAATGCTGACTTACAGGCCCTAACCAACAGGTGTAGACCTTACAGTGAAATGCTGACTTACAGGCCCTAACCACAGGTGTAGACCTTACAGTGAAATGCTGACTTACAGGCTCCAACCAACAGGTGTAGACCTTACAGTGAAATGCTGACTTACAGGCTCTAACCAACAGGTGTAGACCTTACAGTGAAATGCTGACTTACAGGCCCTAACCACAGGTGTAGACCTTACAGTGAAATGCTGACTTACAGGCTCTAACCAACAGGTGTAGACCTTACAGTGAAATGCTGACTTACAGGCTCTAACCAACAGGTGTAGACCTTACAGTGAAATGCTGACTTACAGGCCCTAACCAACAGGTGTAGACCTTACAGTGAAATGCTGACTTACAGGCTCTAACCAACAGGTGTAGACCTTACAGTGAAATGCTGACTTACAGGCTCTAACCAACAGGTGTAGACCTTACAGTGAAATGCTGACTTACAGGCCCTAACCACAGGTGTAGACCTTACAGTGAAATGCTGACTTACAGGCTTTAACCAACAGGTGTAGACCTTACAGTGAAATGCTGACTTACAGGCTCTAACCAACAGGTGTAGACCTTACAGTGAAATGCTGACTTACAGGCTCTAACCAACAGGTGTAGACCTTACAGTGAAATGCTGACTTACAGGCTCTAACCAACAGGTGTAGACCTTACAGTGAAATGCTGACTTACAGGCCCTAACCAACAGGTGTAGACCTTACAGTGAAATGCTGACTTACAGGCCCTAACCAACAGGTGTAGACCTTACAGTGAAATGCTGTAATAACAGTAGCGAGGCTACATACAGTAGCGAGGCTATAAGAGGAGCGAGGTCTCTGACCTCCTCCCTAAAGGCTGTCTCGTCGTTGTCGGTGATCAGGCCTACCAATGTGGTGCCGTCAGTAAACTTAATGATGGTGTTGGAGACGTACCTGGCCACGCAGTCGTGCGGCCCGTCAGGAAGTCCAGGATCCAGTTGCAGAGGGAGGTGTTTAGTCTCAGGATCCTTAGCTTAGTGATGAGCTTTGAGGGAGCGATGGTGTTGAACGCTGAGCTGTAGTCAATGAATAGCATTCCCACATAGGTGTTTATTTTGTCCAGGTGGGAAAGGGCAGTGTGGAGTGAAATAGAGATTGCATCATCTGTGGATCTGTTTGGGCTGTATGCAAATTGGAGTGGGTCTAGGGTTTCTAGGAGATTGGTATTAATGTGAGCCATTACCAGCCTTTCAAAGCCCTTCATGGCTACGGATGTGAGTGCTACAGGTCTGTAGTCATTTAGGCAGGTTGCCTTAGTGTTCTTGGACACAGGGAATATGGTGTTCTGCTTGGAACATGTCGGTATTACAGACTCAATCAGGGACATGTTGAAAATGTCAGTGAAGACACCTGCCAGTTGGTCAGCGCATGCTCAGAGCACACGTCCTGGTAATCCGTCTGGCCCTGCGGCCTTGTGAATGTTGAACTGTTTAATGGTCTTACTCACGTCGGCTACGGAGAGCGTGATCACACAGTCGTCCGGAACAGCTGATGCTCTCATGCATGCCTCAGTGTTGCTTGCCTCGAAGCGAGCAGAGAAGTGATTTAGCTCGTCTGGTAGGCTTGTGTCACTGGGCAGCTCGCAGCTGTGCTTCTCTTTGTTGTCTGTAATAGTTTGCAAACCATGCCACATAAGACGAGCGTCAGAGCCGGTGTAGTACGATTCAAACTTAGTCCTGTATTGGCGCTCTGCCTGTTTGATGGTTCGTCAGAGAACATAGCAGGATTTCTTATAAGCTTCTGGGTTAGAGTTCCGCACCTTGAAAGCGGCAGCTCTAACCTTTACTTCAGTGCAAATGTTGCCTGTAATCCATGGCTTCTGGTTGGGGTATGTACGTACGGTCACTGTGGGGACAATGTCCTCGATGCACTTAATGATAAAGCCAGTGACTGATGTGGTGTACTCCTCAATGCAATCGGAAGAATCCCGGAACATGTTCCAGTCTGTGCTAGCAAAACAGTCCTGTAGTTTAGCATCTGATTCATCTGACCACTTTTTTTTTTTTTTTATAGACCCGAGTAACTGGTGCTTCCTGCTTTAATTTTTGCTTGTAAGCAGGAATCAGGAGGATAGAATTATAGTCAGATTTATACATACTACATACAGCTGAAGTCGGAAGTTTACATACACTTAGGTTGGAGTCATTAAAACTCATTTTTGAATTTCTTGTTAACAAACTGTAGTTTTGGCAAGTTGGTTAGGACATCTACTTTGTGCATGACACAAGTAATTTTTACAACAATTGTTTACAGATTATTTCACTTACAATTCCAGTGGGTCAGAAGTTTACATACACTAAATTGACTGTGCCTTTAAACAGCTTGGAAAATTCCTGAAAATTATGTCATGGCTTTAGAAGCTTCTGATAGGCAAATTGACATAATTTGAGTCAATTGGAGGTGTACCTGTGGATGTATTTCAAGGGTTACCTTCAAACGCAGTGCCTCTTTGCTTGACATCATGGGAAAATCAAAAGTAATCAGCAAAGACCTAAGAAAAAAAATTGTAGACCTCCACAAGTCTGGTTCATCCTTGGGAGCAATTTCCAAACACTTGAAGGTACCACGTTCATCTGTACAAACAAAAGTACGCAAGTATAAATACCATGGGACCACGCAGCCATCATACCGCTCAGGAAGGAGACACGTTCTGTCTCCTAGAGATGAACGTACTTTGGTGCGAAAAGTGCAAATCAATCCCAGAACAACAGCAAAGGACCTTGTGAAGATGCTGGAAGAAATAGGTACAACAGTATCTATATCCACAGTAAAACAAGTCCTATATTGACATAACCTGAAAGGCCACTCATTAAGGAAGAAGCCACTGCTCTAAAACCGCCATAAAAAAGCCAGACTACGGTTTGCAACTGCAGATGGGGACAAATATCGTACTTTTTGGAGAAATGTACTCGGGTCTGATGAAACAAAAATAGAACTGTTTGGCCATAATGACCATTGTTATATTTGGAGGGAAAAGGGGGAGGCTTGCAAGCCGAAGAACACCATCCCTACCGTGAAGCACGGAGGTGGCAGCATCATGTTGTGGGGATGCTTTCCTGCAGTAGGGACTGGTGCACTTCACAAAATAGATGGCATCATGAGGTAGGAAAATTATGTGGATATATTGAAACAACATCTCAAGACATCAATCACGAAGTTAAAGCTTGGTCGCAAATGGGTCTTCCAAATGGACAATGACCCCAAGCATACTTCCAAAGTTGTGGCAAAATGGCTTAAGGACAACAAAGTCAAGGTATTGGAGTGGCCATCACAAAGCCCTGACCTCAATCCCATAGAACATTTGTGGGCAGACCTAAAAAAGCGTGTGTGAGCAAGGAGGCCTACAAACCTGACTCAGTTACACCAGCTCTGTCAGGAGGAATGGGCCAAAATTCACCCAACTTATTGTGGGAAACTTGTGGAAGGCTACCCGAAACGTTTGACCCAAGTTAACCTCTAATTCCTCCCAAACCCGGATCCGGGAGCACCCCCCACAGTAAAAAAGCTGACTAGCATAGCCTAGCATAGCGTCACAAGTAAATACTAGCATCTAAATATCATTAAATCACAAGTCCAAGACACCAGATGAAAGATACAGATCTTGTGAATCCAGCCATCATTTCTGATTTTTAAAATGTTTTACAGGGAAGACACAATATGTAAATCTATTAGCTAACCACGATAGCAAAAGACACAACTTTTTTTTCCCACCATTTTTTTCCTGCATGGGTAGCTATCACAATTTCGACCAAATAAAGATATATATAGCCACTAACCAAGAAACAACTTCATAAGATGACAGTCTGATAACATATTTATTGTATAGCATATGTTTTCTTAGAAAAATGTGCATATTTCAGGTATAAATCACAGTTCTACATTGCAGCTGCAATCTGAAATAGTGCCGAAGCTGCCAGAATAATTACAGAGACCAACGTCAAATACCTAATTACTAATCTTAAAACATTTCTGAAAAATACACAGCGTACAGCAAATGAAAGCCCAACATCTTGTGAATCCAGCCAATATGTCAGATTTTTTAAGTGTTTTACAGCGAAAACACAATATAGCATTATATTAGCTTAGCACAATAGCCAGAAACACAAGCAATTTACCAGCAGCACAGGTTAGCGATCGTAACAATCCAGCAAAAGATATATAATTTTTGACGAACCTTGATATACTTCATCAGATGACAGTCCTGTAACATCATATTACACAATGCATATAGGTTTTGTTCGAAAATGTGCATATTTAGCAGCACAAATCGTTGTTATACAATGTGATCAGTAGCAAAAGTTCATGCATTCTGGCCGACGCCATCTTGGAAAGGCACCTAATCTAATCAATAAATAATCGTAAACTTGACAAAACAATACAGGTTGGACAGCAAATGAAAGATGCATTAGTTATTAATGCAACCGCTGAGTTAGATTTTTAAAATTAACGTTACTAGACATACAGTGTGCGTTACAGCCAGACTAGTGCCGCAATTAATGGCGGACATATCCATTTACATTTTTCCACATAAATACAGAATAACATCATAAATAGCTCTTACTTTTGGACGAGCTTCCATCAGAATCTTGGGCAAGTTGTCCTTTGTCCAAAAGAATCGTTGCTCGGTTGTAAAACGTTGTCTTCAACTTTGGAATTAGCAGCTAACATTAGCTATGTGGTCACAACATGCCCAAAAGTTCAAAGCGCAATACTAAGGAAATTCCGAAAATAGCAATATACTCGCATAAACTGATATAACTCGGTTTAAAATAACTTCGTTATGATGTTTCTAACACCTATATCGAATTAAATTACAGACGGATATATCAAAGGCCGATAACTGAGCGTTTCAAAATGCCATCCTGAGGTCTTGCTTTGCGCAATGACGAACGACGAAAAGAGAGCTCACTTCGTTCCTTGGCCTTTTATAAGCTACCAGGAACTACGTAGAAACTCCATTCCACTTCTCATTGGTTACTGACATCCAGGGGAAGGCGGGTGCAGTTCATGTCGACCCATAGGATACATACAGAGCTTTAAACTGATCTGAGAACAGAGCCTCGTTTTCAGACCTTCGCAGTTCCTGTCATGGATTTCGCTGCAGAAAGAGTTCTGGTTCACCCACAGACATAATTCAAACGGTTTTAGAAACTAGAGATTGTTTTCTATCCAATAGTAATAATAATATGCATATTGTACGAGCAAGAATTGAGTACGAGGCAGTTTAATTTGGGAACGATAAATGTCGAAGTTGAAACAGCACCCCCTGTAGTGTCAAGAGGACAACTTAAAGGCAATGCTACCAAATACTAATTGAGTGTATGTAAACTTCTGACCCACTGGGAATGTGATGAAAGAAATAAAAGCTGAAATAAATAATTCTCTCTACTACTATTCTGACATTTCACATTCTTAAAATAAAGTGGTGATCCTAACTGACTTAAGACAGGGAATCTTTACGAGGATTAAATGTCAGGAATTGTGAAAAACTGAGTTTAAATGTATTCGGCTAAAGTGTATGTAAACTTCCGACTTCAACTGTATATTTTACGGACACGGTACATTTGACATTACTTTTTTGTCCCACCCTACAGCTACCCTCAACCCCTCCTGTCTATCTCTGAAGACCATACATACTTTTTCAACTACGCAGTAATGTTTCACAAAAGTTCTGAACCTTTCTATTCTCATAGTTTCTACAGAAAGTGAAATATGAACTTTTTTTTACTAGGAGTATTATTATATTATTGATCGATTGACTATGACTTTTCATATCACCCAGCAGTGCTCTCTGCAGAGTTAGCTCCAGGTAAATGTTGCCATTCTTCAGCCATTCCTGAAACTGTGACCAAAAACAAGTTACATATGGGCAATACCAAAACAAGTTACATATGGGCAATACCAAAACAAAAGATTGAATAAATGAGATGGCTGTATCCTCCATATACTGTATACAACATTCCATTGGTTGCAAGAATGTTGTTTAATAATTTCAATTGAAAATCTTGATGTTTTGATTACGCCGTCGTTTTTTGTTTCAGTTCATAAACGAAATAGAATTGAGTTTAACAAAGACACTTCTCTGACTGCAAGAGAAGGAAAGAGGATGAGTCAAGAGAGTAGGGAGGGGGAGAGAGAAAGAGAGAGAGAAAGAGAGAGAGGTAGAGGGGATATAAGAGAACGAAAGAGAATAAGAGATTTTGAGAGTGAGGAGGAGGGACAGAGAGAGAGAGAGAGAGAGAGAGGGAGAGAGAGGGAGAGAGAGAGAAGGTGAGAGAGAAATAGACCAGAGCTACCATTTTGTTGTCAAAGAGAATGATTTAGGAAAACAGACCTGTGTGTTCTGTCGGCTGTAGAGTGGTTCAAAGTGGCCTAAAAGAAGTCCTGTAGAGTCGAACAAAGTTGAAGTAAATACTCAGTGCACACAAACCACACACACACACACCAGGAATGATGTCCTAAATGGAGGAGGTAGGTAGGGGTCCTCACTGCTGAGTGAAGTGATGGCCACTGTTATGTTTGTTGATAAAACGTTTACAGGAGACAGGAGATCAAGTAGAGACAATAGGACGAGGTGGATAATTTTATAATAAGGCCGTTTTATTTAAGTGTAAAGATATCAGGCAAAAACGTGCACGGCCCCTTTCTGTCTAATTCTTATGGAATCGTCGGAGAAGAGACCGCTCTACACAGTACATACAGATTATATAGACAACTAGCAAAGTAGGTTGATCTTGAAGTCTGGCCTTCCGATTGGTCGATCTGGGTCGTGGGTAATCCTGTTCGGCCTGATGTCGACGTTTCCATTGGCCCTTCCCACAGTTCATTGTCTTATAGTCTCATCCTTGAGCATAATGCATATGCCTCTGTTTTAACAGAGTCCTATTCATGGGGGAGGGTTGAGTATGTGGGTCTGTGGTTACTTAACAAGGTACAAAAGTGGGGGTATAGTGGGGGATGGGTGGATGTTGTGTCAAGTTATAGCTTATGTTGAGAAGTGGTTAAAACAAGTTACCAGTATCTTATACAATTTCTTACACCACCCTGCTGCCTGATCAATTTAACTGGCAGACTGGCACTGTTTGAGTCCCAGCTGTCTCTCTCTCTGAACACACACAGACATGCCCAGGCACGTACTCACAGACACACACACACACACACATTCATGCTGCACAAACACACACCACACACACACACACACACACACAAACACCCACAAACACAAACACACACCACACACACACACACACACACACACACGCACAAACATCAACACACACACACAGATGGACACATCCACACACACACAGATGCCCTCTCCATTGTTCTTTCTTCTCTCTCTCTCTCTCTTTCTCTCTCCCCCGCTCTCTCTTTCTTTCTTTATCTCTCTCTCCTCTCTGCCCTCTCTCCTCTCTCTGTCAATTCAATTCAATTCAATTCAAGGGGCTTTATTGGCATGGGAAACATGTGTTAACATTGCCAAAGCAAGTGAGGTAGATATTATACAAAAGTGAAATAAACAATACAAATTAACAGTAAACATTACACATACAGAAGTTTCAAAACAATAAAGACATTACAAATGTTATATTATATATATACAGTGTTGTAACAATGTACAAATGGTTAAAGCACACAAGTTAAAATAAATAAGCATAAATATGGGTTGTATTTACAATGGTGTTTGTTCTTCACTAGTTGCCCTTTTCTTGTGGCAACAGGTCACAAATCTTGCTGCTGTGATGGCACACTGTGGAATTTCTCCCAGTAGTCTCTCTCTTTCTCTCCCTTTCGCTCTCTCTGTCTCTGTCTCCCTCTCTCTCTCTCTCTCTCTCTCTCTCTCTCTCTCTCTCTCTCTCTCTCTCTCTCTCTTCGGAGTGCATGCTGGGAGTGAGTCGTCAAGCAGGAGTGATTGTGAGAGCGACTGGATTTCTTTTCACTCTATTGGGTGTTGGTATGTAAATATATATATATTGATTAGGTTAGTTGGTTTAAGGGTATTTTTTCTAAATATTAATAAGAAAGTATAGGGGTGGTGGGATAGTTTGAGGTTGTTTGTTTGTCGCGAGGGCACAACCAGCGGGTGGGGCGGGTTGGAATGGCCACTCGTGGAGGTTTGGAGTATGAAAAACTTAGTCGAAGGAATGGAGTGAAGATTCCAGCCGCGGCTGGCTGTTCAGTAGAAGAATGTAGTCTTGCGGTGGGTGCTATCATTGGGTATGATAGCATCAAATCAGCCTCAAGGATGAATAGCGCTGTAGTGATATTCTTAGATTCTATTGAAAAGGTGAATAAAATAGTCGAGACGGGTGTGGTGTTGCGGGAAACACAGACGCAGGTATTTCCGCTTATGAATCCGGCGAAAAAAGTGATACTTTCTAACGTGCCACCTTTTGTTAGAGATGAAGTGCTGGAGCGAGAGTTAGCGCGTCATGGTCAAATCGTATCTACAATAAAGAAGGTTCTTTTTGGATGCAAATCTCCGTTGCTGAAACATGTCGTGTCTCATAGGAGGCAAGTGCATATGATCTTAAAAAAGGACGTAGATGAACTGAATTTAGCGTTCAGTTTTAAGATTGATGGATTTGATTATGTATTTTACGCTTCGACTGAATCAATGAAATGTTTTGGTTGTGGAAGAGAGGGGCATTTGGTGCGCAGTTGTCCCGAGAATGAGCGCGCTGAGACCGGTAGTAGTTATAGTGCTGGTGCAAATAACGCACCACCGCGAAGGGATGAAAATGCTAAGGGTGCAGGGGAAGGGAGAAGGTGGGCAGATGTGGTTGGAAAAGTAGGAGAAGAAGGCATTGTGGATAAGGTGGAAATTGTGGTAGATCAGAACAAAGAGGGAGGGGAAACAGGTGGTGAGATTGCGACTGCCGTCGCTGAGGTGGTGCTGGAAAATGAAATTGGAGGGCAAGAGGAGATTGAAATAACGGAAAAAGAAGCAGATGTTTTCAAAATACCTAGGAGTAAAAGGAAGAACGTAAGGGGGGGTGAAGGGTCTAGTTCTAAGAGAAAGGTAGAGAGTGATAAATCAGTTGAAGATGAACAAGTGGTAGAGATGGTAGAGTTTTCTTCTGGGGAGGATAGCGAGAGTGAGTCTTCTGACGCGTCACAACAATGTAGCGAGACAAATGAGATAGAAGGGAGATATGGAATTGAGAAGATACGTCAATTTCTGAAGTTGACAAAAGGGAAGAAATATATGCAGGATTACAAAGTAACTGATTTTTTCCCTGAAAGTGAAGTGTTTATTGAATCAGCAAAGTTTCTGATGTCAAAAATTACAGGAGGAGGGTTGAAAAGCCCGGAAATTGCTAGACTCAAGAAAGTGGTCACGAGAGTGATAAGTGATGTAAATTCGAAAGAAAATGAAAGAGTTCAGTTGCAGTTTTAACTCTGTAAAGAGATGTGGTGGCTGTATCATCATCTGTATATTTTTTTCATCCATGAGCAGTTTTAAGATTTCTTCTTTAAACGTAAATGGGGCAAGAGATGGTAAAAAAAGAGCCATGGTGTATGAGTTAATTAGGGGAAAGGGAAGTGACATAATTTTTCTACAAGAAACGCATAGTAATTTGGAAAATGAAGTCATGTGGCAAAAGGAGTGGGGTGGGACAGTGGTGTGTAGTCATAAAAACTCAAAAAGTGGGGGGGTGGCTATTTTGTTCTCAAAAGGGTTTTTGCCTTTGTCTTATGAGATTGAGGAGATAGTTGAGGGGAGGTTATTAAAAGTCAGAGCAAGGTATGAAAACATCACTATGTGTCTGATAAATGTATATGCCCCAGTGGTGACAGTTGAGAGGGTATGTTTTTTAGAGACATTATCAAATACCATTGAGAAATGTAATAAAGAGGATTATTTATTTATTGCTGGGGATTTCAACTGCACAGTCAGCGATTTAGATAGAAATCACCAAGAACCTCATATAGCCTCAAGGACTCTTTTAAAACGCCTTATTGTAACACATGAATTGTGTGATATTTGGCGGAGTCAAAATGGAGGAACAAGGCAGTACACCTGGGCGCATGTGAGAGAGAACATCATTTCTATGGCTAGGTTAGATAGGTTTTATTGTTTTGAGCATCAATCTCAGGTTTGTAAATCAAGTGTGATAACCCCAGTGGGATTTTCTGATCATTGTTTAATAACAGAGGTGGTGTTCATTAATGATGTAAAACCCAAAAGTGCATACTGGCATTTTAATACAACTTTATTGAGTGATGCTCATTTCAGGAAATGTTTCAGTTTTTTGTGGGAGAGGTGGAGGTCTCAAAAGGCCAGTTTTATATCACTTCAACAGTGGTGGGATATAGGGAAAATCCAGATTCAACAATTCTGTAATCAATACACGAGGAATGTCACCAAGGATATCACCGGATCAATGAAAGCCTTAGAGGTTGAAATAGTGGAACTCATGACGTTGGTTGAGACCACAGGAGATCGAGGCCATACTCAGGCCCTCAAGAAGAGAAAAGCTGCATTGGCAGACCTGCTGGGTATCAGAGCACAGGGGGCATTGGTGAGAAGTAAGTTTCAGGGAATATCTGAAATGGATGCCTCATCCAAGTTTTTCTTTGGTTTAGAGAAAAAGAATGGACAAAGAAAAATTATTCATTGTCTCAAATCAGCTGTTGGACAAGAGCTCACTAGCCCGAGTGAAATTAGAAAGAGGGCAGTAGAGTTCTATGCTGAGCTCTATAAGTGTGAGTACAAAGAGGATAAAACAGTGACACAACAGTTCTTTGATGGGCTCCCAAAGGTGGCTGCAGAAGCTCAGGTTGAGCTGGAGCAACCGTTGTCTTTGCAGGAGTTATACACTGCATTAAAAGGCATGGAAAATGGAAGGGCACCAGGCATTGATGGGCTTCCCGTTGACTTTTTTAAGTCTTTTTGGGCTATGTTGGGAGAAGATTGGCTAGCAGTAGTTAATGATAGTTTAACCGGAGGGTTACTACCAATAAGCTGCAGAAGGGCTGTCCTCACCCTATTGCCCAAAAAGGGTGACCCTAGGGAGGTGAAGAACTGGAGGCCGGTGGCTTTATTGTGCACTGATTATAAGATATTGTCAAAGGCTTTGTCCAACAGGCTGAGGGAGGTGATGGGGCAAATCATACATACGGACCAGTCCTACTGTGTTCCTGGCAGGCAGATAGGGGATAACATTTCTCTGATTCGTGATTTTTTGGACGTCTCTAAGGCTATTGGGTTGGATGCTGGTCTAATTTCAATTGATCAGGAAAAGGCATTTGACCGAGTTGAACATAAATATTTATGGCACACGCTTGAGGCGTTTGGGTTCAGCTCGGGTTTTATTGCCATGATAAAGGTGATATATGGTGACATTGAAAGTGTATTGAAAGTTAACGGTGGTTTGAGTGCTCCTTTTAAAGTGTGTAGAGGTATTCGGCAGGGATGTTCTTTGTCAGGGATGTTGTATGCCATTGCTATAGAGCCACTACTAAATAGCATTAGAAGTCGCATTGAAGGGGTGTACCTTTCAGAGGATATTCCTCCTATTCGTCTCTCAGCCTATGCTGATGATGTAATTGTGTTAGTGAAAAATCAAGCGGAGGTGGATAGTTTGAGTATAATGGTTGATCGTTTTAGGGGAATATCCTCTGCAAAGGTAAATTGGGAAAAGAGTTGTGCTTTACAGATTGGGAAATGGGCTGGAGGGATCATGGCTTTGCCAGGGGGGCTAGAATGGTGTAAGGGAGGTTTTAAGTATCTTGGAGTGTACCTAGGAGATGAGGGGACTATGGAAAAGAATTGGAGTGGGGTGGTTGAAATGGTGGAAGGGAGGATGAGGAGATGGCGTTGGTTATTATCTCGTATGTCATATAGGGGGCGCACTATTATAGTTAATAATGTGATTGCCTCTGCACTGTGGCATCGGTTGTCTGTTTTAGAACCACCATCTGGCCTTCTGGCTAAGATACAGGCAATTATTGTGGATTTCTTTTGGGATAAATATCATTGGGTTCCACAAAGTGTTTTGTATTTATCAAAAGAGGAGGGGGGACAAGGTCTTGTACATCTTGCTAGTAGAGCTGCTGCTTTCCGGTTTCAGTTTATTCAAAGGTTGCTTTATGGACCGGAAAATGTGGTGTGGAGAGGGGTGGCAGGTCTTGTATTACAGAGGGTTGGAGGATTAGGATTAAAGAAGGCTTTATTTTTGGTTGATAGTAGACAGATTTCTAGGGAGGGAGTACCTCCGTTTTACAGAGGCCTTCTCAGAGTGTGGAGCATAATGAAGGTGTCCAGACGAAATTCAGCGGAGTCAGTGCATTGGCTGTTGGAGGAACCGCTGGTGTATGGGGCAAGACTGGATTGTACAACTGCAGCTGTTCCACATTTCTCCAAGATTCTGGTGAAGGGCAAAATAATCACCTTAAAACAGTTAATGGCCATGGCTGGGCCCGCCTTAATGGATGGAAGACGGGTGGCTGAACATTTGGGGATGAGGTCGGAAAGGATTGTCGGACAAATGTTGGGGAGCTGCAGGAAGGCTCTGTCAGAGGAAGAGTGGGGAATGCTTAATAGCCACGAGAAGAAGGTACAAGATGAAGACGTCGCATTTCCAAGAATAGGGATTACACCAAATATCCCAGAGTCAGAGA
>NC_092091.1:81127698-81145198 GCF_045679555.1 Salvelinus alpinus | reverse complement strand
CGTGCTGAAAACACATTTCCAAAGCCAGCAGCTGCACTTCATGGAGAATAAATGATCTGGTTTGTCAGTCATCAGTGATAGAAGACAGAGACACACAGGCACTTAAACACACATACACACACACACACACACACACACACACACACACACACACACACACACACACTTAAACACACACACTCACAGAGACACATACACACACAGGGACACACACACAGACACACACTTAAACACACACACACAGGGACACACACAGACACTTTAACACACACACACGGACACACAGAGACCCACAGACACACACACACTTACACACACACAGGGATTCAGAAACACACTTCACACACGTTAGAGGGGCTGTCATTCCATCCCCAGCTCTCTGTGTCTCGCTGTGACACAGACAAACACACACATCGCTCAGGAAGGGAAGTGTGGAGAATCAGGCCATTAAGTAAAACAATGATTAGTGCTGATCAAAGAGGCTCCACGGCGTCAGGCTTTGTTCAGGCACCTTTGATGTTGTCAAACTCTTGCTGCTGAGGCCTGGCAAGGAGAAGGATCCATCACGGTCCTGACAACACACACTCACACACATAGACTCTCTAACACACACGGTCCTGACAACACACACTCACACACATAGACTCTCTAACACACACAGACTGACACACACAAAGACTGACACACACACAGACTGACACACATATAGACTCTCTAACACACACACATACACACGCACACACGCACACAAACACAAACACACTCTCATTCACACACTACAACACTATCATATACTGTCACACATAATTACATTTTCATGTACACACCATCGTGACGCCGACCCGCCCAGATTTACGCTGTCAATGCACCCACACTAGTCATCCAGATTTAACTAAAACACAGGATGGATATGAGAAAAAGTGGGCGAGATATATATATATATAAAGAGAGACAGAGAGAGAGAAAGAAGGAGGGAGTGAGAGGGAAAGAGGGACTGAGAATGAGAAAAATGGACTGAGAGAGAAATAGAAACAGAGAGAGAGAGAGAGAGAGTGTGTGTGTGTGTGTGTGTGTGTGTGTGTGTGTGTGTGTGTGTGTGTGTGTGTGTGTGTGTGTGTGTGTGTGTGTGTGTGTGTGTGTGTGTGTGTGTGTGTGTGTGTGTGTGTGTGTGTGTGTGTGTGTGTGTGCGTGCGTGCGTGCGTGCGTGCGTGTGTGTGTGTTGCCCAGACTGATCTCTAGAAAGAGACAGCGATTTGGGACGTTTGAAAAGGTCCCTAGAACGTCCACATATTCCTTCTTCTCCCCCAAAACACATGTAACAATTACCAGCACTGGGAGTCACCTCCTGGTGCTCGGAGGCAGAGCACCATGCCAAGAACACTCCGCTATGTCACCTCACACTGCTCTAGCAAGCCACGAGAACAAGGACAATACTGATGGTACCTGATGGTGATATCACATTGTTTTTAATGATTTAGTTGTAATCCTTCCCCAAACCATAGCCTTAACCTTACCCACTCTGAATGAAAACCTAACCCTTTGAGTTGTTTCTGTTTGAACCCTGTAACCAAGGGGAATTATCCCTGTAACCACGCGGAAGTAATGCATCAAAAATAGACATTCATCCATAATATATCGAGTTTCGAAGGGAAACTATGATATCTTGTTGCAGTTGCCTTCGTAATGCTCAGCACCAACCTAGATTAGCTCCTAACGCCCTAATCCTACTTTTGAGAAAGAAAAGGGAGGAGGGAGGAGAAGAGGAGAGGAGGAGGGAGATGGGCAGGAGGGAGATGGGGAGAAGGGGAGAGGGGGAGGAAGGCAGGAGGGAGATGGGGAGAAGGGGAGAGGGGGAGGGAGGCAGGAGGGAGATGGGCAGGAGGGCAATGTGGAGAAGGGGAGGGGGTAGAAAAGCAGGAGGGGATTGGGGAGAAAGAAGGGGAGAGAGGGAGGAAGACAGCAGGCGATTGGGGAGAAGGGGAGAGGGAGAGGAAGGCAGCAGGGAATTGGGGAGAAGGGGAGAGAGGGAGGAAGACAGCAGGCGATTGGGGAGAAGGGGAGAGGGAGAGGAAGGCAGCAGGGGATTGGGGAGAAGGGGAGAGGGGGAGGAAGGCAGGAGGGGATTGGGGAGAAGGGGAGAGGGAGAGGAAGGCAGCAGGGGATTGGGGAGAAGGGGAGAGGGAGAGGAAGGCAGCAGGGAATTGGGGAGAAGGGGAGAGAGGGAGGAAGACAGCAGGGGATTGGGGAGAAGGGGAGAGGGAGAGGAAGGCAGCAGGCGATTGGGGAGAAGGGGAGAGGGAGAGGAAGGCAGCAGGGGATTGGGGAGAAGGGGAGAGGGAGAGGAAGGCAGCAGGGAATTGGGGAGAAGGGGAGAGAGGGAGGAAGACAGCAGGGGATTGGGGAGAAGGGGAGAGAGGGAGGAAGACAGCAGGGGATTGGGGAGAAGGGGAGAGGGAGAGGAAGGCAGCAGGGAATTGGGGAGAAGGGGAGAGAGGGAGGAAGACAGCAGGGGATTGGAGAGAAGGGGAGAGAGGGAGGAAGACAGCAGGGGATTGGGGAGAAGGGGAGAGGGAGAGGAAGGCAGCAGGGAATTGGGGAGAAGGGGAGAGAGGGAGGAAGACAGCAGGGGATTGGGGAGAAGGGGAGAGGGAGAGGAAGGCAGCAGGGAATTGGGGAGAAGGGGAGAGAGGGAGGAAGACAGCAGGGGATTGGGGAGAAGGGGAGAGAGGGAGGAAGACAGCAGGGGATTGGGGAGAAGGGGAGAGGGAGAGGAAGGCAGCAGGGAATTGGGGAGAAGGGGAGAGAGGGAGGAAGACAGCAGGGGATTGGGGAGAAGGGGAGAGAGGGAGGAAGACAGCAGGGGATTGGGGAGAAGGGGAGAGGGAGAGGAAGGCAGCAGGGAATTGGGGAGAAGGGGAGAGAGGGAGGAAGACAGGAGGGGATTGGGGAGAAGGGGAGAGAGGGAGGAAGACAGCAGGGGATTGGGGAGAAGGGGAGAGGGAGAGGAAGACAGCAGGGGATTGGGGAGAAGGGGAGAGAGGGAGGAAGACAGCAGGGGATTGGGGAGAAGGGGAGAGGGAGAGGAAGGCAGCAGGGGATTGGGGAGAAGGGGAGAGAGGGAGGAAGGCAGCAGGGGATTGGGGAGAAGGGGAGAGAGGGAGGAAGACAGCAGGGGATTGGGGAGAAGGGGAGAGGGAGAGGAAGGCAGCAGGGGATTGGGGAGAAGGGGAGAGAGGGAGGAAGGCAGCAGGGGATTGGGGAGAAGGGGTGAGAGGGAGGAAGACAGCAGGGGATTGGGGAGAAGGGGAGAGAGGGAGGAAGACAGCAGGGGATTGGGGAGAAGGGGAGAGGGGGAGGAAGACAGCAGGGGATTGGGGAGAAGGGGAGAGGGAGAGGAAGGCAGCAGGGGATTGGGGAGAAGGGGAGAGGGAGAGGAAGGCAGCAGGGGATTGGGGAGAAGGGGAGAGAGGGAGGAAGGCAGCAGGGGATTGGGGAGAAGGGGAGAGGGAGAGGAAGGCAGCAGGGGATTGGGGAGAAGGGGAGAGGGAGAGGAAGGCAGCAGGGGATTGGGGAGAAGGGGAGAGAGGGAGGAAGACAGCAGGGGATTGGGGAGAAGGGGAGAGGGGGAGGAAGACAGCAGGGGATTGGGGAGAAGGGGAGAGGGAGAGGAAGGCAGCAGGGGATTGGGGAGAAGGGGAGAGGGAGAGGAAGGCAGCAGGGGATTGGGGAGAAGGGGAGAGAGGGAGGAAGGCAGCAGGGGATTGGGGAGAAGGGGAGAGGGAGAGGAAGGCAGCAGGGGATTGGGGAGAAGGGGAGAGGGAGAGGAAGCCAGGAGGGGATTGGGGAGAAGGGGAGAATGAGAGGAAGGCAGGAGGGGATTGGGGAGAAGGGGAGAGGGGGAGGAAGGCAGGAGGGGATTGGGGAGAAGGGGAGAGGGGGAGGAAGGCAGGAGGGGATTGGGGAGAAGGGGAGAGGGGGAGGAAGACAGCAGGGGATTGGGGAGAAGGGGAGAGGGAGAGGAAGGCAGGAGGGGATTGGGGAGAAGGGGATAGGGGGAGGAAGACAGCAGGGGATTGGGGAGAAGGGGAGAGGGAGAGGAAGGCAGCAGGGGATTGGGGAGAAGGGGAGAGGGGGAGGAAGACAGCAGGGGATTGGGGAGAAGGGGAGAGGGAGAGGAAGGCAGCAGGGGATTGGGGAGAAGGGGAGAGGGAGAGGAAGGCAGCAGGGGATTGGGGAGAAGGGGAGAGAGGGAGGAAGACAGCAGGGGATTGGGGAGAAGGGGAGAGGGAGAGGAAGGCAGCAGGGGATTGGGGAGAAGGGGAGAGAGGGAGGAAGACAGCAGGGATTGGGGAGAAGGGGAGAGGGAGAGGAAGACAGCAGGGGATTGGGGAGAAGGGGAGAGGGAGAGGAAGGCAGCAGGGGATTGGGGAGAGGGGGAGAGGGAGAGGAAGGCAGCAGGGGATTGGGGAGAAGGGGAGAGGGAGAGGAAGGCAGCAGGGGATTGGGGAGAAGGGGAGAGAGGGAGGAAGACAGGAGGGGATTGGGGAGAAGGGGAGAGGGGGAGGAAGGCAGGAGGGAGATGGGCAGGAGGGCAATGTGGAGAAGGGGAGAGGGAGAGGAAGGCAGGAGGGAGATGGGGAGAAGGGGAGAGGGGGAGGAAGACAGCAGGGGATTGGGGAGAAGGGGAGAGGGAGAGGAAGGCAGGAGGGGATTGGGGAGAATGGGAGAGGGGGAGTAAGACAGCAGGGGATTGGGGAGAAGGGGAGAGGGAGAGGAAGACAGCAGGGGATTGGGGAGAAGGGGAGAGGGGGAGGAAGACAGCAGGGGATTGGGGAGAAGGGGAGAGGGAGAGGAAGGCAGGAGGGGATTGGGGAGAAGGGGAGAGGGGGAGGAAGGCAGGAGGGGGTGGGGAGAAGGGGAGAGGGGGAGGAAGGCAGGAGGGGATTGGGGAGAAGGGGAGAGGGGGAGGAAGACAGCAGGGGATTGGGGAGAAGGGGAGAGGGAGAGGAAGGCAGGAGGGGATTGGGGAGAAGGGGAGAGGGGGAGGAAGACAGCAGGGGATTGGGGAGAAGGGGAGTGGGAGAGGAAGGCAGGAGGGGATTGGGGAGAAGGGGAGAGGGGGAGGAAGACAGCAGGGGATTGGGGAGAAGGGGAGAGGGAGAGGAAGACAGCAGGGGATTGGGGAGAAGGGGAGAGGGGGAGGAAGACAGCAGGGGATTGGGGAGAAGGGGAGAGGGAGAGGAAGGCAGCAGGGGATTGGGGAGAAGGGGAGAGGGAGAGGAAGGCAGCAGGGGATTGGGGAGAAGGGGAGAGGGAGAGGAAGGCAGCAGGGAATTGGGGAGAAGGGGAGAGAGGGAGGAAGACAGCAGGGGATTGGGGAGAAGGGGAGAGGGGGAGGAAGACAGCAGGGGATTGGGGAGAAGGGGAGAGGGAGAGGAAGGCAGCAGGGAATTGGGGAGAAGGGGAGAGAGGGAGGAAGACAGCAGGGGATTGGAGAGAAGGGGAGAGAGGGAGGAAGACAGCAGGGGATTGGGGAGAAGGGGAGAGGGAGAGGAAGGCAGCAGGGAATTGGGGAGAAGGGGAGAGAGGGAGGAAGACAGCAGGGGATTGGGGAGAAGGGGAGAGAGGGAGGAAGACAGCAGGGGATTGGGGAGAAGGGGAGAGGGAGAGGAAGGCAGCAGGGAATTGGGGAGAAGGGGAGAGAGGGAGGAAGACAGCAGGGGATTGGGGAGAAGGGGAGAGAGGGAGGAAGACAGCAGGGGATTGGGGAGAAGGGGAGAGGGAGAGGAAGGCAGCAGGGAATTGGGGAGAAGGGGAGAGAGGGAGGAAGACAGCAGGGGATTGGGGAGAAGGGGAGAGAGGGAGGAAGACAGCAGGGGATTGGGGAGAAGGGGAGAGGGAGAGGAAGGCAGCAGGGAATTGGGGAGAAGGGGAGAGAGGGAGGAAGACAGGAGGGGATTGGGGAGAAGGGGAGAGAGGGAGGAAGACAGCAGGGGATTGGGGAGAAGGGGAGAGGGAGAGGAAGACAGCAGGGGATTGGGGAGAAGGGGAGAGAGGGAGGAAGACAGCAGGGGATTGGGGAGAAGGGGAGAGGGAGAGGAAGGCAGCAGGGGATTGGGGAGAAGGGGAGAGAGGGAGGAAGGCAGCAGGGGATTGGGGAGAAGGGGAGAGAGGGAGGAAGACAGCAGGGGATTGGGGAGAAGGGGAGAGGGAGAGGAAGGCAGCAGGGGATTGGGGAGAAGGGGAGAGAGGGAGGAAGGCAGCAGGGGATTGGGGAGAAGGGGTGAGAGGGAGGAAGACAGCAGGGGATTGGGGAGAAGGGGAGAGAGGGAGGAAGACAGCAGGGGATTGGGGAGAAGGGGAGAGGGGGAGGAAGACAGCAGGGGATTGGGGAGAAGGGGAGAGGGAGAGGAAGGCAGCAGGGGATTGGGGAGAAGGGGAGAGGGAGAGGAAGGCAGCAGGGGATTGGGGAGAAGGGGAGAGAGGGAGGAAGGCAGCAGGGGATTGGGGAGAAGGGGAGAGGGAGAGGAAGGCAGCAGGGGATTGGGGAGAAGGGGAGAGGGAGAGGAAGGCAGCAAGGGATTGGGGAGAAGGGGAGAGAGGGAGGAAGACAGCAGGGGATTGGGGAGAAGGGGAGAGGGGGAGGAAGACAGCAGGGGATTGGGGAGAAGGGGAGAGGGAGAGGAAGGCAGCAGGGGATTGGGGAGAAGGGGAGAGGGAGAGGAAGGCAGCAGGGGATTGGGGAGAAGGGGAGAGAGGGAGGAAGGCAGCAGGGGATTGGGGAGAAGGGGAGAGGGAGAGGAAGGCAGCAGGGGATTGGGGAGAAGGGGAGAGGGAGAGGAAGCCAGGAGGGGATTGGGGAGAAGGGGAGAGGGAGAGGAAGGCAGGAGGGGATTGGGGAGAAGGGGAGAGGGGGAGGAAGGCCGGAGGGGATTGGGGAGAAGGGGAGAGGGGGAGGAAGGCAGGAGGGGATTGGGGAGAAGGGGAGAGGGGGAGGAAGACAGCAGGGGATTGGGGAGAAGGGGAGAGGGAGAGGAAGGCAGGAGGGGATTGGGGAGAAGGGGATAGGGGGAGGAAGACAGCAGGGGATTGGGGAGAAGGGGAGAGGGAGAGGAAGGCAGCAGGGGATTGGGGAGAAGGGGAGAGGGGGAGGAAGACAGCAGGGGATTGGGGAGAAGGGGAGAGGGAGAGGAAGGCAGCAGGGGATTGGGGAGAAGGGGAGAGGGAGAGGAAGGCAGCAGGGGATTGGGGAGAAGGGGAGAGAGGGAGGAAGACAGCAGGGGATTGGGGAGAAGGGGAGAGGGAGAGGAAGGCAGCAGGGGATTGGGGAGAAGGGGAGAGAGGGAGGAAGACAGCAGGGGATTGGGGAGAAGGGGAGAGGGAGAGGAAGACAGCAGGGGATTGGGGAGAAGGGGAGAGGGAGAGGAAGGCAGCAGGGGATTGGGGAGAAGGGGAGAGGGAGAGGAAGGCAGCAGGGGATTGGGGAGAAGGGGAGAGGGAGAGGAAGGCAGCAGGGGATTGGGGAGAAGGGGAGAGAGGGAGGAAGACAGGAGGGGATTGGGGAGAAGGGGAGAGGGGGAGGAAGGCAGGAGGGAGATGGGCAGGAGGGCAATGTGGAGAAGGGGAGAGGGAGAGGAAGGCAGGAGGGAGATGGGGAGAAGGGGAGAGGGGGAGGAAGACAGCAGGGGATTGGGGAGAAGGGGAGAGGGAGAGAAAGACAGCAGGGGATTGGGGAGAAGGGGAGAGGGGGAGGAAGACAGCAGGGGATTGGGGACAAGGGGAGAGGGAGAGGAAGGCAGGAGGGGATTGGGGAGAAGGGGAGAGGGGGAGGAAGGCAGGAGGGGGTGGGGAGAAGGGGAGAGGGGGAGGAAGGCAGGAGGGGATTGGGGAGAAGGGGAGAGGGGGAGGAAGACAGCAGGGGATTGGGGAGAAGGGGAGAGGGAGAGGAAGGCAGGAGGGGATTGGGGAGAAGGGGAGAGGGGGAGGAAGACAGCAGGGGATTGGGGAGAAGGGGAGAGGGAGAGGAAGGCAGGAGGGGATTGGGGAGAAGGGGAGAGGGGGAGGAAGACAGCAGGGGATTGGGGAGAAGGGGAGAGGGAGAGGAAGACAGCAGGGGATTGGGGAGAAGGGGAGAGGGGGAGGAAGACAGCAGGGGATTGGGGAGAAGGGGATAGGGAGAGGAAGGCAGCAGGGGATTGGGGAGAAGGGGAGAGGTAGAGGAAGGCAGCAGGGGATTGGGGAGAAGGGGAGAGGGGGAGGAAGACAGCAGGGGATTGGGGAGAAGGGGAGAGGGAGAGGAAGGCAGCAGGGGATTGGGGAGAAGGGGAGAGGGAGACGAAGGCAGCAGGGGATTGGGGAGAAGGGGAGAGAGGGAGGAAGACAGCAGGGGATTGGGGAGAAGGGGAGAGGGAGAGGAAGACAGCAGGGGATTGGGGAGAAGGGGAGAGGGAGAGGAAGGCAGCAGGGGATTGGGGAGAAGGGGAGAGGGAGAGGAAGGCAGGAGGGGATTGGGGAGAAGGGGAGAGAGGGAGGAAGACAGGAGGGGATTGGGGAGAAGGGGAGAGGGAGAGGAAGGCAGCAGGGGATTGGGGAGAAGGGGAGGAGAGGGAGAGGAAGGCAGCAGGGGATTGGGGAGAAGGGGAGAGAGGGAGGAAGACAGCAGGGGATTGGGGAGAAGGGGAGAGGGAGAGGAAGACAGCAGGGGATTGGGGAGAAGGGGAGAGAGGGAGGAAGGCAGCAGGGGATTGGGGAGAAGGGGAGAGAGGGAGGAAGACAGGAGGGGATTGGGGAGAAGGGGAGAGGGAGAGGAAGGCAGGAGGGAGATGGGGAGAAGGGGAGAGGGAGAGGAAGGCAGGAGGGAGATGGGGAGAAGGGGAGAGGGAGAGGAAGGCATGAGGGAGATGGGGAGAAGGGGCGAGGGAGAGGAAGGCAGGAGGGAGATGGGGAGAAGGGGAGAGGGAGAGGAAGGCAGGAGGGAGATGGGGAGAAGGGGAGAGGGAGAGGAAGACAGCAGGGGATTGGGGAGAAGGGGAGAGGGAGAGGAAGGCAGGAGGGAATTGGGGAGAAGGGGAGAGGGGGAGGAAGACAGGAGGGGATTGGGGAGAAGGGGAGAGGGAGAGGAAGGCAGCAGGGGATTGGGGAGAAGGGGAGAGAGGGAGGAAGACAGGAGGGGATTGGGGAGAAGGGGAGAGGGAGAGGAAGGCAGCAGGGGATTGGGGAGAAGGGGAGAGAGGGAGGAAGACAGCAGGGGATTGGGGAGAAGGGGAGAGGGAGAGGAAGTCAGCAGGGGATTGGGGAGAAGGGGAGAGAGGGAGGAAGGCAGCAGGGGATTGGGGAGAAGGGGAGAGAGGGAGGAAGACAGGAGGGGATTGGGGAGAAGGGGAGAGGGAGAGGAAGGCAGGAGGGAGATGGGGAGAAGGGGAGAGGGAGAGGAAGGCAGGAGGGAGATGGGGAGAAGGGGAGAGGGAGAGGAAGGCAGGAGGGAGATGGGGAGAAGGGGCGAGGGAGAGGAAGGCAGGAGGGAGATGGGGAGAAGGGGAGAGGGAGAGGAAGGCAGGAGGGAGATGGGGAGAAGGGGAGAGGGAGAGGAAGGCAGGAGGGAGATGGGGAGAAGGGGAGAGGGAGAGGAAGGCAGGAGGGAGATGGGGAGAAGGGGAGAGGGAGAGGAAGGCAGGAGGGAGATGGGGAGAAGGGGAGAGGGAGAGGAAGGCAGGAGGGAGATGGGGAGAAGGGGAGAGGGAGAGGAAGGCAGGAGGGAGATGGGGAGAAGGGGAGAGGGAGAGGAAGGCAGGAGGGAGATGGGGTGAAGGGCAGGGTGAAAAAGACAGAGGGAGGAGAGGGAGCTGGCCGTTACAAGGATAAAGAGAGAGAAGGAGGTGTTAACATACTTTCAGACAAACTGCACCTCGAAGTATTCCCTTTATTCATAATTCCCTTTCTCTTTTATGCTGCCTAGTGACAGGAACGGGGGGGGAAGGGGAAAGGAGGAGGAGGAGGAGGAGAGGAGGATGATGATGAGGATGAGGATGAAGAGAAGAGAAGAGGAGGTGGAGGAGGAGAAGAAGAGGAGGGCAAAAAGAAGAGGAGGAGGAGGAAGAGAAGAGGAGGAGGAGAGGAGGAGAGGAGGATAAAAAAAAGGAGGAGGAGTGGGATGAAAAGAGGAGGAGGAGTGGGATGAGAAGAGGAGGAGGAGTGGGATGAGAAGAGGAGGAGGAGTGGGATGAGAAGAGGAGGAGGAGGAGTGGGATGAGAGGAGGAGGAGTGGGATGAGAGGAGGAAGAGGAGTGGGATGAGAGGAGGAGGAGGAGTGGGATGAGAAGAGGAGGAGGAGTGGGATGAGAGGAGGAGGAGTGGGATGAGAGGAGGAAGAGGAGTGGGATGAGAAGAGGAGGAGGAGGAGTGGGATGAGAGGAGGAGGAGGAGTGGGATGAGAAGAGGAGGAGGAGGAGTGGGATGAGAGGAGGAGGAGTGGGATGAGAGGAGGAAGAGGAGTGGGATGAGAAGAGGAGGAGGAGGAGTGGGATGAGAGGAGGAGGAGGAGTGGGATGAGAAGAGGAGGAGGAGTGGGATGAGAAGAGAAGGAGGAGTGGGATGAGAGGAGGAGGAGGAGTGGGATGAGAGGAGAAGGAGGAGTGGGATGAGAGGAGGAGGAGGAGTGGGATGAGAGGAGGAGGAGGAGTGGGATGAGAGGAGGAGGAGGAGTGGGAAGAGAGGAGGAGGAGTGGGATGAGAGGAGGAGGAGGAGTGGGATGAGAGGAGGAGGAGGAGTGGGATGAGAAGAGGAGGAGGAGGAGTGGGATGAGAGGAGGAGAAGGAGTGGGATGAGAGGAGGAGGAGGAGTGGGATGAGAGGAGGAGGAGTGGGATGAGAGGAGGAGGAGGAGGAGTGGGATGAGAAGAGGAGGAGGAGGAGTGGGATGAGAGGAGGAGGAGGAGTGGGATGAGAGGAGGAGGAGGAGGAGTGGGATGAGAGGAGGAGGAGGAGTGGGATGAGAAGAGGAGGAGGAGTGGGATGAGAGGAGGAGGAGGAGTGGGATGAGAAGAGGAGGAGGAGGAGTGGGATGAGAGGAGGAGGAGGAGTGGGATGAGAAGAGGAGGAGGAGTGGGATGAGAGGAGGAGAAGGAGTGGGATGAGAGGAGGAGGAGGAGGAGTGGGATGAGAAGAGGAAGAGGAGTGGGATGAGAGGAGGAGGAGTGGGATGAGAGGAGGAGGAGGAGTGGGATGAGAGGAGGAGGGGGAGTGGGAAGAGAGGAGGAGGAGGAGTGGGATGAGAGGAGGAAGAGGAGTGGGATGAGAGGAGGAGGAGTGGGATGAGAGGAGGAGGAGGAGGAGTGGGATGAGAGGAGGAGGAGGAGTGGGAAGAGAGGAGGAGGAGGAGGAGTGGGATGATAGGAGGAGGAGGAGTGGGATGAGTAGTTTTATTACTGGCCTTAAATCCAATGTTATAAATCAGTCAGGAGCAGAGAGAGAAAGGTGGAAAGAATTTGCATGGTGGTAGTATGTTCCTGTCTTCCTGTCTGCCTGTCTGTCAGCCTGCCTGTCTGCCTGTCTGTCTGTCTTCCTGTCTGCCTGCCTGTCTGCCTGTCTGTCTGTCTGTCTGTCTTCCTGTCTGCCTGTCTGTCATCCTGTCTGTCTGTCTTCCTGTCTGCCTGCCTGTCTGTCTGTCTTCCTCCACACAGATCATACCATCATAGACCAGGTCTCCTCACCTCGTCACCACTCCTCACCCCGTCACCACTCCTCACCCCATCACCACGGTCTCCTCACCTCGTCACCACGGTCATCCTCACCTCGTCACCACGGTCATCCTCACCCCGTCACCACTCCTCACCTCGTCACCACTCCTCACCTCGTCACCACGGTCATCCTCACCTCGTCACCACGGTCATCCTCACCCCGTCACCACTCCTCACCTCGTCACCACTCCTCACCTCGTCACCACGGTCATCCTCACCTCGTCACCACGGTCATCCTCACCCCGTCACCACTCCTCACCTCGTCACCACGGTCTCCTCACCTCGTCACCACGGTCATCCTCACCTCGTCACCACTCCTCACCTCGTCACCACGGTCATCCTCACCTCGTCACCACTCCTCACCCCGTCACCACTCCTCACCCCATCACCACAGTCTCCTCACCTCGTCACCACAGTCTGGGATGGAGGGAGAGAAAGATGGGATGGAGGGAGAGAGGGGAAGGAGGGAGGGAGGGGAAGGAAGGAGGGAGGGAGGAAAAGGATGTGTTGATGCTGTGTCAGTGTACACAAACATGACTACACACACACACACACACACACAAACACACACACAAGGGAATGGAGAAAGAATATTGAAAATTGACAGTAAAATAATGTAGTAAAAATCAACAACAGTATATATATATTTAGAAAGAGAGAGAGAGAGAGAGAGAGAGAGAGAGAGAGACAGAGAGAGACAGAGAGAGACAGAGAGAGAGAGAGAGGGAGAGAGAGAGAGAGAGAGAGAGAGAGAGAGAGAGAGAGAGAGAGAGAGAGAGAGAGAGAGAGAGAGAGAGAGAGAGCAGAGAGAGAGAGAGAGAGAGAGAGAGAGAGAGAGACAGAGAGAGAGAGAGAGAGAGAGAGAGAGAGAGAGAGAGACAGAGAGAGAGAGACAGAGAGAGAGAGAGAGAGAGAGAGAGAGAGAGAGAGAGAGAGAGAGAGAGAGAGAGAGAGAGTTCCGGAGTTCCAAATTAAGCAGCAACAGCTGAAAAGATGAGCTCCTAAAAATATTGAATTTTACATGGTTTTTAGAGGAAAGTATATCGAAAAAAAGCAAAAGAAAACTGCAAGACTGATTAGGAGACCAAACAAGCAGCAAACAAAGAAGAAAGGCTTTCGAAAAAAGTAAAATTATACAATTTTCTTAGCTAGCTAAGTTGTTTACCTGTTGCTAGGCAGTTGCTAGGGACTCTCCTGAAAGAAGCTAGCTAGCTAACAAGGAGAGAGAGAGAGAGAGAGGTCATGATCAGATGATCAGATGAGCTCCTGCATTTTTCAGCATTTTCTTTAAAAAAGATAGATTTAGAGTTAGTTAAACTTGGATTTTTTGTGGAACTGAGAGAGATACAGCTTCAACTGTATTCAACTGTAACTGACTTGATACAGCTTCAACTAGCACTGACGTGTCAAGTGAGAGGTGTCAAAGACCATTAGCCCAACAATGGCAGGAGAGTCGAATAGTCTACCCCAACCAAATGGAGAGGCCTTAGAAGCTCCCTCCTGCTGTTCAGAGGTAATTAAAATACAGTACCCTGTGAGTGTAAAGAATGATAAGGCAAGAAAAGAGCACAAAATGAAGCTCCTTATGGAAAATCAAGAGACACTTTTTGCTGACTATTACAAAAATGGGAACATCAGCAACCTTATCTTCCACACAAACCATCCCCTGGCATGGCACAGTGCTATATTAGCACACTACCCCTCTGTTAAGAGAGGGGGGGTTAACGAGGGGTGGAAACTCAGGATACTTGACAACGAGGACTCTGAGTCAGCTAACATAAATCTATATAAGTCTGGAACAGTATTGGTACAGGGCAACCCCAAACAGTTTCAGCTGGACTTTCACCTAATCAAAGAATTAGCCCAGCAGGAGAAGCTCTCCCTTGATAAAGATACCCCCACCCCAAGCGGGTCAGACCAGACCTCTTCATCATATAACCCCACAGACGAGCAACCCTCAGCAGACAGTCAACCTCCCAGTACAGAGCACTTCTCCCTCATTGAAATGAAGGATAAATTCACCCAGCTGGAGGTAAGGCAGGTGGAGCTGGAACAGCAGGTGATTACACTCCAGTCAGCACAGACCCAGACAACAGTCCAGCACAACAACCCCTTAACCAGACCAGGAGAGCTGGAGGTGGAGAGAGACATATCTGCACTCTGGACAGTGGTGAGACAACTTCAACAGGAGAAAGAGCAGAAGCAGGAGCAGAACAAAGCACTAGAGGAGAGGATCAGACTGCTGGAGGAGAGGGAGAGGGGGATGGAGGAGAGGATCAGACTGCTGGAGGAGAGGTTGAGGGGGATGGCATGTGACAGAGAACAACCCACTAGGGAGGTGGCCATCCCCACAGAGACGCCAGCAGAACAGCCCACCTCAGCACCGGACAAAAGTCTCGACACCACAGCAGAACAGTCCACACCAGACCCTGACCATAGAGTCAACATCACAGCAGAACAGACAAAAGAAAAAACCCAAGCCCAGCAGCTCTCACCCCCCCTGAGCACCCCCCCTGTCAGCCACCCTGATAGCCCTCCTGACAACCCCCCCACACCCACTGAGAACAAACACAAGACACAGATTGTTCTCCTTATGGACTCAAATGGGAAATATATAGAAGAAAAAAAACTTTTTCCCAAACACAGTGTGTCTAAACTCTGGTGTCCAAACACCCAGCGCGCCCTAGACCTTCTGTCTGAGGACAAACTAGGCTCACCTAGCCACATAATAATACACACAGGCACAAACGACCTGAGAGCAAAGCAGGAAAGGGTGGCCACAGCACTGAAGGGAGTGATTGAAAAAGCTTCTTCTACTTTCCCCAATGCACAAGTGGTTATCTCCACCCTGCTACCACGAAAAGACTTCCACCCTGCTACAATACAGCGGGTAAACGCAAGCATTTCCCGTGACTGTGCCTCAAAACCAAATGTTTTCCTGGCCCACCACTCCACCCTGGACTTGAACAGCCTCTATGACCAGGTCCACCTCTATAAGGCAGCAGTGCCCACCTTTGTCCGGACTCTAAAGGACATCGCTCTCAAACGCAGCCCCAACACTTCACACAGGAGCAACAGATCAATAGACACCCCACCCAGACCAGCGAGACACCCTCCAAGACCTGCAGGACCCCCCGTGGACCTACACATAGAGGACCCACGCCAAGAGGACTTACATCCAGACCACAGCACCCCCAGACACATCCACACCCCCACCCCAACCAATCAACACCCCCCCACATCAACCATGCCCACACCCCATTTAGGCCCCCTCAGATCAGACCTATGCCACTCCTGCCCACCCCATGCACCCCACCCCCGCAAAGAGAGCATCAACATGGAAGTCACACATACGCCCAGGTAGTGAGCGGGCAAACAGGCCCAACCCCCACTCTTACACTCGCCCAAGCCAACGGCATGTACCAGATGCTCAGCAGGCTCTGCTCACACTTACTGGCCTGAGGCCAAACCACACGGCCAACAACATTGGACACTTTATGGAACAAAAAGCCTTCACTATATCATCCTGGAATATCCAAGGCCTGAGGTCATCTGCCTTTGGCCTAAAGAGCAGGAACACGGACTTCACCAAAGAAATCGGTAATGCAGACATTGTCATCCTGCAAGAAACATGGTATAGCGGAGACGGACCCACTGGTTGCCCTCTAGGTTACAGAGAGCTGGTAGTCCCATCCACCAAACTACCAGGTGTGAAACAGGGAAGGGACTCAGGGGGAATGCTAATTTGGTATAGAGCAGACCTAACTCACTCCATTAAATTAATCAAAACAGGAACATTTTACATTTGGCTAGAAATTCAAAAGGAAATTATCTTAACAGAGAAAAATGTCCTCCTGTGTGCTACCTATATCCCCCCACTAGAATCCCCATACTTTAATAAAGACAGCTTCTCCATCCTGGAGGGGGAAATCAATCATTTCCAGGCCCAGGGACATGTATTAGTCTGTGGCGACCTAAATGCCAGAACTGGACAAGAACCTGACACCCTCAGCACACAGGGGGACAAACACCTGCCTGCAGGTGACAGCATTCCCTCCCCCATATGCCCCCCTAGGCACAACTATGACAACATAACCAACAAAAACGGGTCACAACTCCTGCAGCTCTGTCGCACGCTGGGTATGTACATAGTCAATGGTAGGCTTCGAGGGGACTCCTATGGTAGGTTCACCTATAGCTCATCTCTTGGCAGTAGCACTGTAGACTACTTTATCACTGACCTCAACCCAGAGTCTCTCAGAGCGTTCACAGTCAGCCCACTGACACCCCTATCAGACCACAGCAAAATCACAGTCTACTTGAACAGAGCAATACTCAATCATGAGGCATCAAAGCCAAAGGAACTGAGTAACATTAAGAAATGCTATAGATGGAAGGAATGCAGTTTGGAAACCTACCAAAAAACAATTAGGCAACAGCAAATTCAATCCCTTTTAGACAACTTCCTGGGTAAAATGTTCCACTGCAATAGTGAAGGTGTAAACTTGGCAGTAGAAAATCTTAACAGTATATTTGACCTCTCAGCTTCCCTATCAAATCTAAAAATCTCAAATAGAAAACCGAAGAAAATGAACAACAATGACAAATGGTTTGATAAAGAATGCAAAAATCTAAGAAATAAATTGAGGAACCTGTCCAACCAAAAACATAGAGACCCGGAAAACCTGAGTCTACGCCTTCACTATGGCGAATCACTAAAACAATACAGAAATACACTACGGAAAAAGAAGGAACAGCACGTCAGAAATCAGCTCAATGTAATTGAAGACTCCATAGACTCTAACCAATTCTGGGAAAATTGGAAAACACTAAACAAACAACAACACGAAGAATTATCTATCCAAAATGGAGATGTATGGGTAAACCACTTCTCCAATCTTTTTGGCTCTATAACAAAGAATAAAGAACAAAAACATATACATGATCAAATACAAATCCTAGAATCAACTATTAAAGACTACCAGAACCCATTGGATTCTCCAATTACCTTGAATGAGTTACAGGACAAAATAAAAACCCTCAAACCCAAAAAGGCCTGTGGTGTTGATGGTATCCTTAATGAAATGATCAAATATACAGACAACAAATTCCAATTGGCTATACTAAAACTCTTTAACATCGTCCTTAGCTCTGGCATCTTCCCCAATATTTGGAACCAAGGACTGATCACCCCAATCCACAAAAGTGGAGACAAATTTGACCCCAATAACTACCGTGGAATATGCGTCAACAGTAACCTTGGGAAAATACTCTGCATTATCATTAACAGCAGACTCGTACATTTCCTCAATGAAAACAATGTACTGAGCAAATGTCAAATTGGCTTTTTACCAAATTACCGTACAACAGACCATGTATTCACCCTACACACCCTAATTGACAACCAAACAAACCAAAACAAAGGCAAAGTCTTCTCATGCTTTGTTGATTTCAAAAAAGCCTTCGACTCAATTTGGCATGAGGGTCTGCTATACAAATTGATGGAAAGTGGTGTTGGGGGTAAAACATACGACATTATAAAATCCATGTACACAAACAACAAGTGTGCGGTTAAAATTGGCAAAAAACACACACATTTCTTCACACAGGGTCGTGGGGTGAGACAGGGATGCAGCTTAAGCCCCACCCTCTTCAACATATATATCAACGAATTGGCGCGGGCACTAGAACAGTCTGCAGCACCCGGTCTCACCCTACTAGAATCCGAAGTCAAATGTCTACTGTTTGCTGATGATCTGGTGCTT